>NC_065519.1:42109980-42173603 GCF_006386435.1 Epinephelus moara
TATTACGCAGATGAAAAAATGCAGTCCGTGAGGTTTGTTTTAAATGAGAATTAAAAGACAAATCTTGATCAAATATTACTCCGAGGTTTCTTACGGTAGTGCTAGAGGCCAGAGCAATGCCATCAAGAGAAACTATGTCATCAGATAAAGAGTCTCTGAGTTGTTTGGGGCCAAGAACAATAACTTCAGTTTTGTCTGAATTTAACATCAGGAAATTGGTCCAATTAAGTGATCCAGTCTCTGTAGCAGAATTTGACGGTCAATTGTGTCAAACGCCGCACTAACATCTAATAAAACAAGTACAGAGACGAGTCCTTTGTCTGAAGCAATCAGAAGGTCAAAAGATCATTTATACAGTACATTAAAGCACGTAAGCCATATGCATGATTTGTGCACAATGATCTGTGCTTTGTACAAATATCTGTGCATGGTGATGGTGCATGGTTGTAGGGGTGTTGTAGTGCAACACTGCAGACGATATATAGGCTATCTATGTATCTATCTATCTATCTAGACAGCCAGTAACAATCTATAGCAAAATATGTTATAAAATATATGCTTACCCCCATAAACGATAAATTAACTATAACCACTGGTATTTTGTCATATCCTACTGAGACCCGGACTTTTGTTTGGCATGCACTCTTAATTTCTCCTAGCTATTTGTGATCAGTAGGACCCGATAAGTATAAAAAAGATAAACACTGTTGAAGATAATTAAGTCCCAATGTCATCAAATGAGATGACAATAAAGTCCAGATGTCTTCATATGAGTACTTTCTAATTAACAGCATCTTAGCTCGTTACTGTTGCTAAAATTGGTCAAATTTGTTGCCATATCAAACAACAAACATTATTACAAGTGTCAACCATAAAACTGGACCAGGTTTTGATCCTCGTCCACTTTTGTGTCTGGATCGGCTGCAGACTGGCTTTGCAGAGATGGCTGCCATCTTGTTTTTACATGGATTAATGTATTGTGCACTTACTACCACTAGATGGCACAAAAAAGTGTCCATCAACAAGGACAACAGGTGTAAGTTAAGTAGAATGAAGTACAACATCCGGTAAACCCAAAATGTGATATCCTCGTATGAAGAAACAGGGTCTCAGGAGGGTTAATATGCAATGATGATTTCTGGGTAATATGTGTGTTGATGTTATCCAATGTCAAGTCTCCATTTGATCATGTGACAATAAAATTAAATGTATCATTAGCTACTTGGTGGGTTTTGGCCTGTCACAATAAAAGGCCACTTTAAATGTAAACTTTGATTACATAACTCAATACCACAGATTTCACTTCTTTTTTTTTTGTTACACTGACTGCACGAATGTCCACTAGAGCTGAAGCAAGTGAACCGAATGTTCATGTTCATTTAACACTCCAACCAGCTTCACAACCACCAAAGTTGATTATGATGACAAGCTACTGTCCAACTGCTGTCAGTTTGCCGGCGTAACCAACATGTGTGGTTATGAGGACGGTTGGATATACTGCCAGATCCATGGAAATGACATTGGAGATGGTTTATGAAAGTGAAATGAGCATTCACTTCATGGGCAACAGCTCTAGTAAACATTCCTACAGTCAGTATGCCAACAAATGTGCAATATCTGTGGCATTGTGTTGTGTGATCAAACTGCACGTTTTAGAGTGGCCTTTTATTGTGACCATCCGGAGGAAAACCTGTGTAGTAATGATGCTGTTTAATCAGTGTCTTGATATGACACACCTGCCAGGCCAATGGATTATCTCAGAAAAGGAGAAGTGTTCATTAACGTGGATTTTAACAACTTTGGAACCCGGGTGGGCAACAGCAGCAACAGTTCTTGTTGTGTAGTGTGAATGCAGTGTGCATAAATCAGTGTGTACTTGGATGAATAGTCCTACTAAGTGAGCTGCACATTTGCCACATGTCATCACAGAGAGGGTGAGAGAGGTTGTCTGAGGGTCTTGTCCCATGTCCACCTCCAGACTGTCAAGCTCCAATTCAACAACACATTTGGTCTTCCTGACCCGCTTGTTAAGTCTGCTGGTTTCATAAGCAAAACAGGGTAGTTAGGGTTGTTCTTTATCCCTCTATGAGAACTCACCATGACCCGTCTCATTTTGAGAACCTTGGGTGGTTGAAAGTACAGGAACATGTCTCTCAGACAGAGTTGTGCATGGTGTAAGATTGTGCCCTTAACTTGATGAATTGACAGTACAGGCATGGGTCACAATTTTATATTGTATGTGTGTGTATGTATTTGTATTGTATTATTGTTTTTATGACTTTTGTGTGTCATTCTTGCCACGTCAGATCTGCTGTCTTATACCCCTAACTTACAGACGTCCCCATACCCAAAGAGATCATAATGCAATAAGCCATAGGGCTTTATTGTGTTATCCTGAAATTGTCTAATTAAATCAGTTAATTAGTCAGCACCTACCTGGCACACAACTGCAAAAACAAACAAAAAAACAGTGCAATCTCTACCACAGACAAGTGAAGCATTCTCAGTGCTGGTTGTAATTTTACCAAGCATGATTAAAATGTTGTTTTCAGTGAGCTGTCTCAAATTTATGTAAGGAGGCTGGCACGGTGAGAACACAACTTATTCCTAACAGACAGACTCTGTACAACAATGCAGATACTATTATCTACAATATCATACTGTACTGTAAATGCTGATGTTCACTCCTGTACATTAAGCTAACGATAGCAGTTAAATGCAGTGTTTCCACTGTAGCCCTGAAGCATCCAATCCTATGTGGGCGGCAGTGTCTCAGTCCATCGGGACTTGGGTTGGGAACGGAAGCGTAGCCGGCTCAAGTCCCCATCCGGACCAAATATAGAGTGTGGACTAGCAGCTGGAGAGTGCCAGCTCCTGGGCACTGCCGAGGTGCCCTAGAACTAGGCACCGAACCCCAAACTGCTACGGGCGCCTGTCCAAGGCCGCCCCTTTGCTCTGACATCTCTCTGTTTAAGCAGGCAGGTCCTGTTTGTGCATGTGAGTGTATTTCAGGCTGTTAATTTAACTTTTTTTTTTAAGGAATTCTATCTGAATTAGATGTTGAGGTAAAACTTAGAGAGATTATCAACAAATTGTTAAGAGAATACTTTGAACATATCTCACATCTGCATTGGCAGATAAAAGAAAAAGGAAGTTATTTTTTCCCCAATCCAACAGGCCCAGGTTGTACAGCCACAGTGTAGCAGTAGAACACATCACTTTGGATGCTTTAGCCTACACATTTGTTCAACACTGCTGAAGCTGCTGACTGTGTTACATGATGTCCTCTAGGTGGCAGCATTACTATACATGCACATTGCTGCTCAGTCAGCAGGCCTACAAAGTGCCTTGAATACGTGTGCATTTTGTATTGAACTATAAGAAAATCCGTACATTTCAGAGAGGCAGACTCAGTGCTCTCAAATCTATTTAACACTACCTGAAACTGGATCTGGATTTAAGACCAATTTCACAAAAAAAAAAAGTTGACAAACTTTAGATTGAAGAATGAAATCTGGAAAAAATATCTTGGAGCCATAAGCTTCATCTCAGTTTATTAAAGCAAATAAGCAAAAAAAGCAAAAAATGTAAACACGACTGTGGATCAAATTGCTGTTAGCAGTTTAAAGACATGGTAGCCTTGCTATCATAAAGGACAAGAAAATCACAAGTGTTTAACCACAGTTCATAACAGTTCATTTCAGTTATGAATGTTATCCGCTTGACTGCAGATCACTGAATGCAATTTGATAATTGGTGCCAATTTGCCTTGAGCAAGGCATTGCATTTGGGGTGCCTGTCTAAGGCAGCCCCCTCACCTTGATATCACCCAATAAGTCCTGCTTGTGCATGTGAGTGTATTTCAGGCTTGTGTGTATATGACAACAGAATGAAAAAAAATGAATTTCTCCTCAAGGATTAACAAAGTGTATCTTAAATCTTATGTTCACCAGCTTGTCTGTGGCCCTGTTTACACCATTTATTAACTAGTAAAGGCAAAATAAAGCCTCATGAACCATTTTCTTTTTCTGACCTCACTAGATGGCGTTCTTGGTTTAAAGAAAAAGGCTGAAGGAATAGCAACTCCGTGTTCTTTCAACCTTTTGTTGGGAGGTGGGTCTGGGTCTTTCAGCAGTGTGCACGCTAATGTGTCCTGGGTGACATTGAAGGACTGTCTTCTCAGCTGATGTCCCTGCTTTCTGACTCCCTGCCAGATAAGCAAACTTTCTGTTGCTGCCATTCCACCAGTTAGACTTATGTCTGGGCCACACTGCCTGTGTGAGCAGTGCATGTTGCAGAACCTCTTGTATTATTTTTTCAGTGCCCATGTTAACCAGTTAGAGTTGCCAAACTGCCTGCGTGAGCAGTGCTGCTCAGGTGTGAAACATCTAGAGAATAGGAGTCTTGGATTTTTTTTCCACGTGATGCATGCAGTTTGCAGCAAAAACATCTGCAAAAATATAAATACTTATTTTTAACTCAACACTTTGTGTTAAAAAAAGGGCTGTGACAACATGTCTGTGGACAGAATCCCTTCATTTGTTAACACAAGGCATTTTATTTTTGAAATATTTGCATGACCGTGTTGTTGACAACGCAGTGGCTTGTAGAGCTCCATAAATGAGTGGAATACCAACCTTTAATTGTGGAAATACAGTAGTTACTTCAGCAGGCAGCACTGCAACAGTGATGCCACAGAAACAGCGCTATCTGTGTGAACACCACATGCGTGGGAGCCGTAATTCAGCGAAGTAGCCCTCACGCGCTGCTCATGCAGGCAGTGCAGCCCAGGTGTTAGAGCTGAAGGACCGTCCCCGGAGCTGCTGTCGTCTCAGCGAATGTCAGTTCAACTTCTGTCCGGTTAGCGCAAGCTTGGACAGCAGCACCTGTTAAACCATCCCAACAAACTCACACCAACACCAAAATGGCTCAACTCCATCATTTAACCCATTAGCCACTATTAGGTAACGAGTGATGCTAACAGTTAGCCCGGTCAGTGTGTATATGTGGGCGGACTCTCACCTACTGTCCCCAACATATGGCTCACACTCCTGCAGTGTCCTAATGATTGTGAATGAAAGTATGTATTTTTTTATTTGCACATCGAGCGGGGAAGTGAGATCTAATCGCAAGTGGCCACACAAGACACATGTGGAGACACATTCAAATGCTAGCTGTAAACAGATTGACTTGAAGCTGTCCACTTGTGATTGGATCACCCAGTATGCATGTCAGTACCAGGTGTAAACAGGCTCTCTAGCTGTGTCTGTCTGCTGTTTGCTGCTGAGCAGGTAGTGCACATTGGATTTGTCATAGCATTTTCACTGAAAACAGCCGACTGTTGCTGCTGGAAAGCATCATGATGAGAGCACTAAGACTGAACCAAAACAGGACTTCTTTAAGGTTGTAAAACTAAAACAATAAACTAAAAGAGGCTAAAAAGTTCAGTAGATCTGAGGGGAACTTAACAGAGTCAGGTGATCATTCTCGATGGGTTCGTCACAACAAGGGACCCCTTTTACATAACACAGTCATCTGACCCATTATTTATGTAAAATATCGATTAATGCAGTTTCATTCATTTTACGCTTTGTATTTAAATAGCTATACCTATTCAAAAGACATCTAGGTTCTGCTAATACCCTAAGAAGTCAAAACAAAACACACAAGAAGAGACAAAGGGTTTTTTATTGCACTTGACTGGTGCTGCTGAAACAATTACAACAACAGAGGTTCCAATACAAAAGCTAATATAATTTTACTAGGTCAGGCCTTTCAGTGTTTTGGTGGTAGGGGAGGCTAGTATGGTACAATGGCCATGGTCACTGGAGACACAAACTCACACACAGTCACACAGTCTACTGTATCCTTGTAAAGACCTTAAACTATCATCCTTTTGTCCTTAAGTCCAATCCCAGACTCCGAGGGACTGCCATAGTGTTTTAGGACTCTGACCAGCGAGTGACTTTACCCAGCAGTTGCAGTGTCAGGCTGTCTGAGGGGCAGAGGCAAAAATAAAGAGGGCACCAGCTTGCAGTAAGTTGAGATGTATTTATTGTGAAACAGTTCCAAACCTAGAGGGCACTTGATCACGTTTTCTTGCACATTGAGTCTCCTGAATCTAATCCTTTTTCTCATTTTACAGTGGCATACAAAAGTTTGGGCACCCTTAGTCAAAAGTTATTTTACTGTGAATATTTAAAAGAGTAGAAGATGTGCTGATCTTCAAAAGGCATGACGTTAGAGATGAAACATGCTTTTCAACATTTTCAGCAAGATCATTGTATTAATTTTTGTTTTAGAGAGAAAAAAGGAAAGGAACACCATGCAAATATTTGGGCATCCGAGACGTCTGAACTCTCAGACAACTTCCACCAGGATCTCAAACCTTAACTGGCTTGTTGACAGTCATCATTAGAAAAGGCTGGAGAAGGCTACAAGAAGACAGCAAAGTGTTTTCAGGTAGCCGTTTCGTCGGTTCATAATGTAATTAACAGGAACTGTGGAGGTCAAGCTGAGGCCTGGAAGACAAAGAAAACTAGAGAGCTGCTTGTAGGATTGTTAGAAAGGCAAATCAGAACCCCCCATCTGACCGCAAAAGACCTGCAGGAAGATTTAGCAGGCTTTCGAGGGGTGGGACACTGTTCTGCTGTGCAGTGACACGTGTACAAATACTGTATGACAATCATGGAAGAGTCATCAGAAGAAAACCTTTCCTGTGTCCTCACCAAAAAATTCTAGTGTCAGAAGTTTGCAAAGGAACATCTAAACTAGTCTGATTCTTTTTGGAAACAAGTCCTGTGAACTGATGAAGTTAAAATAGACATTTTTGGACTCAATGAGCAAAGGTATGTTTGGAGGAAAAAGGGTGCAGAATTTCATGAAAAGAACATCTGTCCAACTGTTAAACACTGGAGTGGATCGATCACCAGCATGCAAGATGGTCTACGAATCTCACAGAACTAGATGCCTTTTGCAGAAAGAATGGGCAAACAGTCCCCAAACAAGAACTGAAAGACTGAGCTGGCTACAAAAGCGTTTAGAAGCTGTGATAAGGGGGTGCTACTAAGTACTGACAATGCAGGGTGCCCAAACTTTTGTTTCAGGCCCTTTTTCTTTTTTTGTTATTTTGAAACCATAAAAAATTTAAATAAAAATAATAAAATAATCTTGCTTAAAATATTGAAATCAGGTCATCTTTTACTTGCTTAGCTATACACAGGAAATTTTGACAAGGGGTGCCCAAACGTTTGCATGCAACTGTAACTGTAAGTTCCACTGTAAGCGTAGATTAAGCCTTGCCCTAACTCAGACCTAATTCTTATCTAAATCCTAAACCTATAAAAAATGTTGAATTGTTTTTCATTCTTACCTAATGCACAGTATGTCAATTTTAACCTTAACTCTAAATTTGTAAAGACCATGGCATCTGTTGTTTTTTTTAAAAACTGGGATCATGAGATGATTGTAATCATCATGTTTTGATCTCAACATAGCCAGGTTTGACAGAGGAACATATCTCACAATCACCAGCTTTGTTTTGTCACCATCCAAATGATACATGAATATGTTTTAATTTTAGCATGACTAATTACAGCTGCAGATACAACTGAAAACTAAACTAGCCCTTGGTTGAAGTGACGACTGACTAAAATTCCTGTCAAACAAAGATGTGTCCTGTTTCCACACTAAATACCAAGTATGTAGTCTATCCAGCTGAATCAATGTGCAGACTGAGCCCAGCTGATGTTTACAAGCCTGTCCCCTAGACAGTACATTTATAAAGTAATTTGCAGACGTGTGGACTCGAGTCACATGACTTGGACTTGAGTAAGACTTGAGTCACAAATTTGATGACTTAACAAAGTCAAAAATGACTTGCAATCAACTCAGACTCTAATACCAATGACCAAGTACTTGAGCCTTTGACTTGAAAATACTTAATACCTTCCCCCAAACCCACAGATTAAAAAGTGTTTTTTTTTTTTTTTAAAGTGTGCTGCAAATCAATTATTTTCCCTTCATTTCCTGAACCGACTAACATTAACACCATTAATTCCCAGCAAGTCAACATTTAATTCCCAACATCCACTTTGTTTGAACCTATCCGACAGCATCCAGTCAAGTTGCAGGAGAGAACCATTAAAAACTAACAAAATAATACCAAAGATAATTTCATTCGGGTACAAAAACAATACGATGGTCAACGAAAAAGTAATTGCGAAATGTGCAGGCCAAAAATTACAGATGGAGACGCAGCAACTTCCAACCAACTTGTTTTGACACTAAACACAAATTAAAAAAGCATTCATGATTTTTGTAAATTGAATATATCATTAGTTGGTTAATATTATGGCATTATGGTGAAGAGCACATTATGACTTGTTTAGGACTCAAAACACAAAATTTAGAACTTGAGACATGACTTGGGACTTGCCTGTCTTAACAAGGGACTTGACTGTGGACTTGCCTGCATTGATTTGGGTCTTGACTTGGGACTTGAATACAAAGACTTGATACTTAACACCCTGACACACCAAGCCAACAGTTGGCAGTTGGTCAGTGTTGGGCAGTAGGTTAGCATCTGTCGCCCTGGTCTTTGCAGTGTGCCCCACAGCGTGGGCACTGGTCAGCCCCTGTTGGCTTTCCGGCCGATTAAGCAAGGTGATTTGACATCGGAGATGGCAGAGCCTGTTGGTTAAGGAAATCACTCTGATTGGCAGGTCAGCTCGGTGGACAAACGGAAGTGAAAAACGCAAACTGACAACTACAGTCAAGGGGCAGGAGATCGAAACAAACTTGTTTAGCTATTCAGCAGAAACAGTTAATAATTATTTGTTATTGTTCCATAGTGCACCGTAAACATCCTTTGTTTTTTCACTATCATTTTGTGTTGTTGATGTGCTAACTGGCTATATAGCATCTTGAATTCATCTCATCTGTCTTCCAGTTTCCCTCTTTTGATGACGAATATAGACTTCCACTGCCTGCTGCTATGGTAAGTTATTTCCTCTCACGCTGGTGCAGTATGTGCATGCTATTGGGCTGTTGGCTGTAGTTTTGCCATGTGTTCAAGTAAAAATTTTGCGCCGAGACACAGGCAACATGGGTCGACAAAACAGTCAGCCTTTGTTGCCACTAGTTCTTTGATGTTGGTTTGGTGTGTGTGGGCCTTTACTTGTGACTTGCAAAACAATGACTTGGTTCCACCTCTGCTAATTTGTGGAAGCAAATATATTTTGAAGCTCTTCCAATGTTTTTACTGTTTCTATTGTCATTCACTGTTTATAGAGGCAAAGCCAAAGACATCTTTCCATATCATGGACATTAAAATTTCTAACTAAATTGAAATGTAATGCTGTCCAGCTACCATTTTCAGCAGTTTTGAAAAGTCCATACTCAAAGTGTCAGCAAATCTCTCAGTGTATTGCATTCGTTGTTCTACTAAGTACTTTTAATTTGAAGGTACTTGACAGTGGTATTCCAAAAATTCATGGACGTTTGTTGGTGCACATATTGCATAATTTTCCAACAGTGCAAAAGTACACAGACTTTTTATATTGTTCTGGTAAAACATATACTAGGACAACAGTTAGTAAATAGTATGGAATTGGGACACAGCTCTAGTTCTCACAAGGATAAAGGTACAAAAACACACACACACACACACACACACACACACACACACACACACACACACACACACTTTGAGATGTGATTATAATGCAGTGTGCTATAGGGCTGACCCACTTTGTACTGAGCTGGAATGAATGCTTTTTGCTGCCCCACAGTCAGTGGGTGGAGGAGCTGTATTTGTATCCAGAGTTAACAGAGACCTGGTCAGCTGGTGTGGAAGAATGATCAAATGAAGGATGCTTGCTTTGTCATAGTGCTTCATTGCAGACATTGTTCAAAAATAACATGTAGAAAGATATTTCATTGTAAAGCATTCTCTTTCCATGGACAAGCTCAAGCATAGCTCAATCACATAAAACATTTCTTTGTCATAAAACTTTTTAAAAATCCATTAGGAGCCATAAAATATTACAAATACATATTCTGCCTCAACTATTATACAATATAGAGCTGGGGTGAGTAGAGTTATACTAGACTTTGTATGTGTTAAAAACATCTCCATTACTGAGCTTATGGTGAGCTGTGTACTTTCTGTATGAGCACTTCCACCACTATCTTTGGCAGTTTTTATTATTTTCCAAAAGTGCAACAGATCAAAATTCCCCTTCATTCATACTGATGAGTTATCTTTACAATAGTACAGGTATATATGCTCAAAAAGCCCGGCTGTATCATATATATTCTTATTTTCATTTTCCTGCTTCAGCTCCACTATCTCCAGTTTTTATTATCAGCCTAAAGTACTTTTACTTTTAACATCTTCATCTTGGTTAAATGGCTATTCAGATAAATCCATAGTATATATGTCTATCTACAAATCACAGAGTGCTGTACAGTCATATTGTCTTACAATGTCAGCTCTGTCGGCTTTGCACAGCAATAAACCACTAGCTTCTACACTTCTGTCGTGTCTTTAAAACGGGAGCAGAGCTCCAACAGGATATCAGGGCCATGGTCAGGAGATTTTCAGAATAAAACTGGAATATTTTCAGAAACATGGCAATGTTACAAGAGGAAAATAGTAATACTGAAGAAAAGTTATGTTCCACAAATAAAGCTATTATTTCATGAGTAAATAGTTAATGTATGCAGAATAAAGTTAAAACTTTTTAAGAAAAAAGTCTTAGTATTAAAGTATAAAGTTGTAGTTTACTAATAAATTGACATATTATGAGAATGTGTCTTGATTTAACAAGGAAGTTATTTCTTGTAATATTATGACTTTTCCTCAGAACTGTATTTCCATAACACTGATTTTTTTCTCAATACAGAATGACTTTATTCTAAATATGTGTCACTTTTCTACAAGTACACCTAACTTGTAATGAAACAAGGTTTTTCCTTGTTTACGACTTAACTCTCAAAATATTATTACTTTTTTCTCAAAATCTCACAACTTTATTGTTAACATTTTATGTTGTAATATTGTGACATTTTTCATTTACTACTTTATTTTCCTAACACATTTTTTTCCCTCAAAATAATGACTCTATATAACATTATGACTTTAGACTTGGAACATTATGACTTTTGATCTTGTAAAATTACTATTTTATTGTCTTGATATCATATTTTCTTTTCAAAGTATTATAATGTTTTATTTCAAATCTCAGACTTCATTTTTTCCCCAGCAGTGACCCTGACACACTGTTGTACAGATTACTTCAAGCCACATCAAAAGCTAAAAAGCAAAAACCTAAGAAAGCTCTAGTAGTTTGAAATAAACATGTTTTAAATGCCTTCACTTGATCTGGAGTACAGTCAGTGTGATGCAGAAAGAAGAGTGGCAGTTGAGCTGTATGTGTGTGTTTGTGTACATGTTTGGTGATGGTGCATCAAAGTATATATATCTGACAAAATTCTGTTTTTTTTCTTGTAACTATGTTTGTATGTGTGTGTGTGTGTGTGTTTGTGTAAGAGAGAAAGTGTGTGTTCAGTGGTTGAGGTTCAGCAGCAGGCTGGGCAGTGTCTTCAGGTCCATCTGTGGCAGCAGCCAGAAACAGTACAGCAGCAGCCACAGCAGCAACAGCAGATACAGCTCCGAGTTCTCATTCCACCTACACACACACACACACACACACAGGGAGGAAGAGAGAGGAGATGGTTGAATAAGGTCAGCAGAGACACAAAACATAAAGATAATGGTTGCAAGCAGCAGTACAGCAACCAGGTTTTACAGCCCCTCCAGGACGTTGCCATGTTGTGATAGTATCAATGAATGCAAATTCAACCAATCTCTTTTTTTGTCCGGTTACCACACGTTCTCCACAGATTTGACCAACCATCATAATTTCCCATAAGTTTTACTAATCATAGCAGTCTCCCGCGTAACGTCACCAAACTCACTTCCTTTTTTCTGGTTGTGTAGATGTAGGCATGTGTGACACAAACGTCTAATTCATACACAAAAAATACTATTGAGGACTGTAAAAGGCAATTCCCTGATGGAATGTTGGAGATATGGGCCATAGAGATGTCTGCCTTCTCTCCAATATAATGGAACTGGATGGCACTTGGCTTGTGGTGCTCAAAGCGGCAAAAAACATTTAAAAAAAAAAAAAAATCAACAGCAACATTTCTTTCCAGAAATCATGGACGATTCAAGAATGTTGGTTTTGGCTTGTAAGCAAATAAAAGCAAAAGAAGGATCCACATCCATGTGAGGAGGTGAGATGTCTGTTAGAGGCATTTTACTGTTTGGGTAAACCTATTGGAAGCATCATGCCGCTCCAGTGTGTGATTTTAGACAGCGTGCTGGCATCCCAGAAGCAAAAGAGGCGTGAGGGGTGTGTCATCACAGTCTCAGTGTCTAGAGTGACATGTAACGTATGTGTCAGAAGCACTTTATAAACAATAAAAATGGCTTTAACATGGCAATAACAATCATTTACTGTCCCTGTTATATGACAGCTAATCTCGTCCTCTGCTTGGAGGTTAAGGAGCTCCTGGACCTCACTGTTTTCCCAGCTTGTGGACATTTTCATTTGCTATTCTTCCTCATTGAATTAGCTGCTAACTGATGCTAGCTGCTTTTTAAAATAGGTGGGTCACATCCATCCCATCCGCGGTCCTTCCCTGCCGACTAGCAAAGGCACTTTGGCACCCCTGTGAGTACTGCCGTTAGCATCAAGCTGGCAAAGACGATTAATTCTTCATAGGGGAGAAGACTTGGGTAGACAAACATACCAAAAAATTCACAAACAGCGGTTGGGCCTTAACTGCATAACTGCAGAGGGTACCAGCTTCATTTGAAACAGACTACATTTGACACAGGCCTTTATCTTTCATTCCCGCTCTATTTTTTCTATTTTTACTTTTAATCTGCTTCTGTTTGCCCTGTTAAATTTAATGCATCACGCCGTCGTTTCAAACTCGACACTTCCTGTATCCATTTAAAATGTAATGCTCCTTATCATTTTGGTTGAGAGAATCCCTTTAAATTCAAGGCTTTTATTGTGAAACATTTGCAGGAACTTGTAGTGGAGAATTTAGTAATTTGCACAGTTTTCATGCAGTACCGCAAATGTAGCTCCTGCCATCTTGTGGCGCTTTTTACGTTACTACACAAACAGTTTGGCTGGGACGTGAACAGCCACAGTAACTGAAATAATGATAATGATGATAGTAATGACAATAAAAAAATAGCACAAGAATACTACATAAGTAATCCAATAACATCACACACGTAATGTAAAGACGACTAGCGATATTAGGTCGTGGACCAGCATGTAGTCGATCATGTCTGTCAGCCAAGTCACGGCAAGATTTTATGATTCCATAAATGCCAATCTGACATAGTTACTGTCAGAACCACCAAACATGTTGTGTAGTCTGAATCTGGCGTTACAAAGATGTTGTTCCGGCACTGTTACTACTTCCACTGCCTGCTTAAAGGCGATCTACTCTTATGTGATTGTATCTTTTATACAGAGGAGTCAGTGTAAAATGGGCTTTAATGTACTGAATATGAGAAGCATCTCCTTATGGACCTATCCTGTGGACATACAGACAAATATCTGCTCACAGCTGCTTAAGCAACATTTATACTAAGCTCCAGAGATGGAGGACTCGAGTTCCACAACTTGACTCGAGTCAGACTTGAGTCGCAAATTTGAAGACTTGATACTCACTTGACTAATACTGATAAAAGACTCTTAACTGACTTAAACTCAGTATTCATTACTTTATACTTGACTTGGTGTTGAGATAGATGACTCAAAATGACTTGTTTTTTTAAATGAAATATTTGCAATTTTCTATATATTGAGAAGTTTTCTTTTTGAAACAGGAATTGGGTGATTTCCAGTTCAATGCACACTAGAGAAATGTAGTAGTTGTGAAAGCCTGTTGTAGTGTACTAACTAAAATCAAGGGGGGAAAAGTTCTTACCAAAAATCAGAGTCAGCATTGTCAGCGTCTCTGGTTGCTGCAGTCATAGCTGTCTGATTGTCCTGTAAAAAAACATACAAGGCAAACACTCTCAGTGTACAGTATCAGGGAGAACATGTATCCAAGCATAGCAATAACTCCACTGAGAAGGAAATGAAGTGTCAAACCAACCATGGACTGAGTGAAGCGAGCCCCCTTTCTGTGGCGGAGAACTGGAGGGATCTGGTTTTCATCCTGTCTGCTGGAACTTTTACTGTCACACCTGAAGAGACAAAATCCATTAGTTTAGGTCTCAGCATGAGCAAACAGGCCCAGGAAATACAGCAGTGAAAGCCATGATGAATATTTTAAGATGTCTGGACATTTACCAAATTTTAAGAGTAGCAAATCAACTAAAAAAAGCTGCTTTTCCATTTTTGGCCACAGAGCTCCACAACAAGCTGAAATTAACACGCGTTGGACATATTGTGACTATATAAAGTTCATATGGCCAACATCCAGCAGACAGACCAACATAAGTATTCATGTAGAGCTACAGTATGTGTCTAGTAAGTGCATTATTGACTCTTTTAGCTCTATTTTGGTTTCCACCAACTCCTGAGGGAAATATCTGTCTCTTTAGACAGGGTTCACACACATTTTTACGAATTAATTTTCAAAACTTTTCCATAATATTTTACCCCATTTTCATGACTTTTTTTATGTACTTTAAAATAGGTAGACCAATATTAACCACTTCTCAGGAGTTTGCAGATAAGTAAACCTGCTCGCGCTTGCTAACTTTGCTTGCTTGGTCGACATGACAGCTGCCAACTGAAGATCTTACTGATGTCAACGATATGTGTTTGGATTATAGTTTTGACAAATTTGTTTGCATTTAATTCTTGTTAAACAAATGTTTTATAGACATGTCTGATAATTGGTTTGCGACTGTGCCTGAACCTGAGCGTTCGCCATACCTTAGAAAGTTAAGGTTGATCGGCATCATGTTCTGTCAGTCTTCCCGTGCCCAAGTGGATAAATGACTCAACACGGAGGTTAGATATGGTCTAAGTGTTTCACATGATAATTGTGACACATCGACAGTCATGCAGGACAATACTAGATTTTCAAGTAGTAATACAAAGAACTTATTTTGCAAAACGTTAACTATGTTTCGAATTTTTATGAACATATTTTAAACAACAATGTATATTTGAATTTTTTTTATTTTATTTTTTATAAACATACATTTTAGTTTCCATGTAGTTATTCGTTTGTTATTGCTCAATAGCTCTTGAATTATAATTGTAACAAGGGCTAAAAAGGAAGTTGATATATAATGCCTCATTAAATTTTTCTCAAAAAGGATACAGATAAATGTTTGTCTATATGTGCATCTTCATAGACATGTATGTTGACATGGACTTGTATGCCTACAAAAGAATGTCAGTGTTATTTTTATTAGTTTTATTTAGAGAGTTTGTGAACCCATCGATGACAATAAAGAGAGAAAATAAAACTTAAGTTATGCTAAAATTTTGTTTTCCACATTAGGTGAAATGCCTGCATCCTCATGCACTCATCATTTCCTCTGAATCCCCTCTGTGTTGGTACACAATTTGACTCCCGCATTGAAAAAGACTCAAGGCCCTGTCTAAACAATCTATAGTGCATGGTCTAAAGTGCATGGCACAAGTACATTTGGGATGTGTCCAACCACTTATGCTAGTTAAATGCGGATAATCTGGGCGCTGAGTAAGGTGCAAGGGGCAGAGGGGTTGTATTTATTCCATCAAATTATCATTGGTGTATTTGGGTGTAACATCAATTCAACCAATCAGTCACCTCCCATTCCCTTTAAAAGCCAGGTGAGCCTACATTAGACACACTGCTATTTACATGGAGGATTTGGCAAATCGAAGAAGCAAGCGATATTCTGCTGAGAGTAATGTGGTACGAGCAGTAATGTTACAGCAGCAAATATCACGTAAATTTAAGCAAGAAATTTAAAACTGTAGCTATAAACTTGACAGTGGAAACAGAGCTAAACTTTTAGCTTCTGAAATAATGAAATTACGCTGCTCCTCATGTGTAAATGTGTTCAATCCCCGGCTCCTCCAGTTCGCATGTCAAAGTATCCTTAATAAGATACTACACCCCAAATTGCTTCCCACGGCTGTTGTGTGTGTGTGTGTGTGTGTGTGTGTGTGTGTGTGTGTGTGTGTGTGGTTACTGAGTAGCAGGTGGCACCATGCATGGTAGCCTCGGCCATCAGTGTCTGAATGGGTGAATGTGACACTTTGAATAATCATAAGACTAGAAAAGCACTATACAAGTGCAGTCCACTTACCATTACTATATACAGAGACTATGACAGAATGTAAATAAATTGAACAGCTATTACCGAGAAAAAAGCTGAAAAATCTTGGGTCTGATATATGAAAGTCTGAAGGGTTATAACTACTGCTGAACGAACTTGTACTTCTCTGGTATTAATTAATTCAACCACATTTATAAGTGTACCCTCATCTCCTCTCTTCATGCCACAGTCTCTCAACCCTCATAAGGCCTGTCTTCATTCCCATCACCAGCCTACATACATAACTTTGTTCAGTACATTTAAGGAGATATCTGAGCAAAGTGAGAGAGTGCAGGTCAGAACAGTCCCATCCATTGCCATAACACTACTTTCCCCCAGGGTCCACTGTGTTTCTCAGTGTACCAGGGAGCTGACTAAGAATAGAAAGCCTACCTCACAGGCTCTGTGTTTTCCCTGGCAGAGCCTGAGATATGTTGCTCAGCCCCACTGAGATCACGGTCGTCTGCCGGAGCATCAGCACCCCAGAGTCCTTCTATCTTCTTTCCAGGCAACAAACAGTGTTCCTGGGATTTAGATGCTTTGTCTGTCTCCAGGTTGGTCTTACTGATCACCTAATAAGAGCGAGACACAGAAAGAGACACATTTTTCAGCAGCTTAGTAACATACAGGAGAGAGACATTTCAACAACGACCGGCCAAACTGCCACAATTATCTATGGTGTATCTCTAAACCACATCTCAGAATATTGACGAAATGTAATGTGGATATTCATGGTCCCCGGAGGATGAATCTTAATTCTTTAGTGGCACCACCTCCAGACCAACACTTCTTAAAGTTGTAGAAGGAAATATTTTATTCTAATGGGCAGATTAATATGGTTACTGAGCACATTCATGCTCTGTAAAGAACAAACCCTTTCTATTTTGGGCACTCTATGAGTTTTCTTGTAGAGCCCCTCGCAGGCATAAATGTCGGTGCAAGACATTATCAGAACATTTTACTTTACTCAAGCAAGGGAATTCAAGGATGTCAGGGTGTTGTTCACAAGTGAAGGTAAAATGCATTGTGGGATGGATAGGCGCTTTGGTGCAGCGTCTGTAGTGCTGCCGACGCTGCGCTGGACCGCTGTGGTGAAGTGGGAGCTGAGCCGGAAGGTGAAGCTTTCAATTTACTGGTCCATGTACGTCCCAGCCCTCACCTATGGTCATGAGCTTTGGGTAGAGACCAAAGGAATGAGATTGCGTTGGGTGGCTGGGCTCAGCCTTAAGGTGGATTTATACTTGTGCGCCACACTATGCAGAGCCTACGCTGTAGCCCATGCATACGGCCTACGCTGTTGTGAGCATTTATACTTGTGCCGTGGTGTGTCTGTGTCACTCTGCAGTTACACCTACAAAACACTAGTCGGCAGTGGAGTTTCTGTGAAGTGCTGTAAAGTTTAGTTGATTCAAAACACACCCACAACACTCATTAAACATGGCTTAATAGAGACAAATTGGCCTCACTTTAACTGGCAGCATTTACAGACAAAGCACTTGTCTTTTGCTGGACACATTTTCCCCACAAATACAACATGCTGATGTTTTTAGCACCAGCCTATGGCATTTTACATTGTATAAATTAGCTTAGTGGCTAAAGGACTTTTCCTCTACTGATATGAAGACTTAAAAAGACTCCTGTTAGAGGTGTTGCTGGCATGTGCCACTGGTGGGATGCCCCAGTGTAGACCCTGAACACACTGGATTTGAGATTACATATCTCATCTGGCCTGGCCTGCTGCCCCCACAACCCCGCCGCGCATAAGCAGATGAAAATGAATGGATGGATGAATTTTACTTTATCTCATTCATGCTTCCCAGATGACGAACCTTTGTGTCTACAATGACCTCCTAGCTGTTGCCATTTCAGTGCAGTTTTAGTTAATAAAAACTTAATAGTATCGTTTTGGTCACCTAAAAAACACTTGTTTAGCATTTTCTTGTTCTGAAAGATCTTCTAAGAAGTCAGATGTTCAGTTTTTTTGTTCAGTTTTTGGGTTATAATGGGTGATAATTCAATATTAGCCTATTGCTTATCATATCTGAAATTTCTGCAATTCACATGTCACATAATGCCAAGTAAAATCTGTACAACAATCTATCACAGTGTGACATCTTGTGACGGAGCATTTATTTGTTAAAAATTATTTAATTTGAATTTAGTGAAATACGGAAAAAACATTGGACTCAAATGGCTTTAACAGGAGTGTAAATCATTTTCTCTGATTCTGATAATTACCATATATGTAGCTAGTGCTTATAACTGGCAGTTGAAGTTTTCAGGCAGTATTCACTGTTGGTGCTACTCTGAATTTTCAGTTTTTTATATTAATAATTTTTTAAAACAGAGAACATTAGTATGAGTACATCACACTGACTGGCCTCGAAGTGCATCTGTGGAACAGAATGACTGGATGATTAATGTCAGCAGGTCATCTGGTCAGTAGGTGAGATACTGTAGAGGTGTGAAATGTCACATTGCTTCACGTTCCTGTTTGGGCAGTTGGACCATCTCACACACAATGCACACACAGACACACAGACACACACACAACGCACGCACAGACACACACACAACGCCACACACAGGCACACTGAAGGCAATGTTTTGTAAAATACCTACTACCACTACTATCTACTTTACACTGAAAGAAAAACACAGCAAAGCTGTCCAGAGGAATAAGACGTGTGTTAATTTAACTTTGATTTACTCCATGAGGCCATTTATCAAGTACAAGTAAAACTGCAAAACATTCACTCCTTCCAGCTTTTCAAATGTGAAAATTTACTGCTTTTCTCTATTTTATGTTAATGTTCATTGAAACTGTGTAGGGCTTGGATTTTTGTTTTGACAGAATAAGCTACGAGAATCTTTGACACTTGTATATATTAAATGAGCTATACAAAAAAAACCAGTACATCAATCTAAAGTAGAAACAATCTTAATGCATGCGGTTTCTGTTTTTCAAACTGAGGTAACACTAAACTGAAATAGGTTCACATGCTAATAGGGCTGATGTATGGTATTCACTTTCTTAGTTTAGTGTTGTCTCATGCTAATTAGCACAAAACACAACCCAGCTGGCAACAGATATTAATAAGACATCAAAAGGATGTTGAATTCTTGCACTGGACAGATAGTAAATTTTGGTTTGAATGCTAAGAGAGTTGACAATATTATAAATGTCTAATGATGTTAGAATTTCATGCTATGTGGACGTTAATATTCTGACGTTTTGCTGACATTGGGTTTTGTTCTCCATACCTTACGACTAAATGTCAGTATTCTACATCAAAATAAAGTTGCCTATGGGCATTTGGAAGACACTGAATTTTGGTTACTTAAAAACACAACTTGAAACTCACAAAATATCAATGTCAAATGTCGTCATTATCCCACATCAAACTTATGACATTAAACACTGACAACATCCAATTTTGGTCAACTGATGTTACAACCTAAATTCAACAAAATATCAATGTCCAACGATGTTGGTGGCCACAGCTGGGAGTATGGACCCCTAAAAATAAGATTTTTTAAAAAGTAGGGGCTCCATAGCTTAGACAGAATGTAATTAGTTTTGCATACATCTCGTCATAAATCAAAGTACTGAATAAATTACCATTTTGATCTGATGACGGTGCTAGATGAAAAGTCACCGTAGTTATTACAATTTATCCAGTGGGTAACATAAATATATGTACCAAATTTCATGACAATCAATATAAAGTCATTGAGAGGTTTGCTCACAACCAATAATTTAGACTATCTGTAAGAGATTTTCATAGCAATCTGTTTCTTACCACAGGCCTTAAAGTGAAAAATTTTCCTGAGCCTGAAACCTGAAACCAACGCTACTTAGCTCTCTCTCTCTGCTCTATCGGTAGACTACTGCATCCACCTGTTGCACAAACAGCGGAGGCACACGCATGAAAAATAATTTTCACATGCGTGAAACTTTTTTGTACGCTTGCAAAGCACAGCCTGCTGGGATGTTTCTGTGTATCTACTGGCACCAGAAGGGCTCTTTAGGACTAAGTACATACAGTACATGTGTGCACAGTATGAGCAGGTGAAATGTCTGTCTAGCTTACATATGAGGTGTCTCAAGATTTAGGAACATACAATTTAATTGAACATAATAAAAGTAAAAAGTCACTTGACATGCTGCTGTGGTTTATGAAGAGATAAGACGGAGCCCTCTCCTCTCCTCTTAGATACGTTACTTTACTCACAAGTGTGTGAACTGACCTGGATATGAAGCATTGGTAGCGCCAAATAGTAACGGTTAAAGCGCTAAGACGGGGAACGCAGCGGTCATATTTCAGCAGCGGCGGTGCACCGCTGCTAGTTGGGGAAACACTGCACGGCATGCTGTTTTCTCTCACACCACGTTTACACATAGCCGGGTATTTAGAGAAATGAATATTTCCCCCCCTCCGTTTTCAATAATAACATCATGCACACAACATCGTTTTCAAAAATGTTGTCATTTACATGAACCGTCGAGCGCCGTCATAACTATGCCAAACCTATGGGCGGCAGTGTAGGGAGAAGGATGAAGCCATGCAAGCCAATCAGAATCCTCAGAATCGACAACAACAACAACAACAACAACGAATAAGACGCGCGACTTCCTGTTCCTTTCAAAACAGTAAACATGGCGAGAGTTTCGTTTGTGTGGACTGACAGTGAAGTGGAGCTACTCCTAAATGTCGCTTTAAACGCCGGATTTCCACTGGATGCGTGTCCGTTGTGGAACGGCAGCGCTGGTTATCCACTGCGTGCTCCACCGTCCGTCAATACCCACCAGCTGCGTTTGCTGTGCGGAGCGGTGCAGCTCCGCCGGAAGACATCTGGGTGCACCTCCATGATTAATATCTCCTCGTCCATGGTGTCAACGGGGTGAAATGACATCTGAAAACCTCTGACCTGTTGACTTCAGGCCTGCCTCCGCCCATTATGTAGTTTTCAAGGTGTAGTGCGGGGAAATATGATCCGCCGTGAACACTGTGTATTTTATTTTGAAAATTAACCGGATGTTTTATTGTGTTTCTGTGCACGACTTCCTGCCCCGCACGATCTGCTCTGTGCTGAATTACTGCGTTGTGCTCCAGCGTCAGGCAAAAATAGAAGTCCTGCGTATCTGTTGCTCCGGAGTGCCGGAGCTGAGACGGAGCCGGAACGCAGCACAGCCGCAGCCGGTGGAAACACACACATTGACTAGAATTGAATCCTATCGGCTCCGCTGCCGTGCCGGAGCGGAGACGCAACCGACACGCATCTGGTGGAAAAAGGCCGTAAACAAAGCGTTTGCACAAACGGAAAAATGAGTACCACCTTAACAGCATCCGTGATCAGTAGCCAAACAAAGTGTAAACATAGGTCGCTCACATGACGTCAAGCATTTGCTGGCGTATGCTGTGACTCAGAACCTAAAACCCCGTTTCACACAGTTTAGACGGCAACACATAAACGGCGTTTTCAGAAATCTCCACTTTGGCCGGAGTTTTTACAAATGATCGTTTTCCGTGAAAAAAACTCCATTTGCGTGTAAACAAGAGGCCAAACCGCATGAAAATATGTGCATTTTTCCTACGTGTAAACGGGGTATCAGTGTCCGATAGCTGGTGGTCAAGCTAACACAAGCTAATCATTCAAACGCAGTTCAATTGTCCATTTCTGTTGCACATTCACCCACACTCATTTGGATATCGGGCTGTGATGGACACCTAAACAACATGTGCTTGGAAGTAGTGTGTGTTGAAACCCTGTCCGAGTGTGTGTGTGTGTGTGTGTGTGTGTGTGCATGCTGTTTTTAGACCCTCCCCACTCAGCTCTTATTGGCCAGCTGAGTTTGATAACACTATTGGTGGAACCCATGTGCTTCGCTGAAAATCAGAAGATGATTCGTTAAATGCTAACTTATGCCAAGTTGTTGCCACAAAAAAAAAAAAATACTAGAAATGTCTGTCAAGCCGGAAATCCGGCGCCACGCCGCAGTACTTTAAGCCCTGCTTACCATATAGGTAAGAAATTCCAGTCTGGTTCACAATGGTGGAACGTCCGACTGACCAACCAACATGCCATCCCTAAAGCCTAGCACAGCACAAAACTCACCTATAAATAGCCAAAAACTACACAGAAACTAAATTGAGAATTGTTACAAAGCTGACTGGAAACTGAAATGGTTTGATTGTTCTGAGGCACTGCTCAATAAACTCACATTTACCTTGTCATTTGAATTCAGTCCATTCCTGAAGTCTTCATCCAACGGGATGAGTGGTTGGTCAGGTTGAATCTCTGAAGCTGGTGCTGGCTGGAGAGCAGATACACTCAAAACTGAAGGCCAACTCTGCATTTCAGTGTCAGGTGGCTCTGCAAACATGGGCTCCTCTTTGTCAGGGTAGAACAGATCCATGGGTTCAACAGGGTCACCAACTAGATCCTCTGAGGCAGAATTCTGATCAAAGTCTGTATAAAACAAGTCCATGTCTCTAGACATACTACATAAAATCCCTGTTGTGCCATTGGGTTTCGAGTTGTCAGAAAAGGTGCCACCCAGTTTGTCCAGGTGTCCATCTGGTTGATCATTTGAGTCTATTTCCTGCTCAGTATTGACAGGTTGAGATTTAGCATCCGCAGAAGAAGTCTGAGGAGGCAAGTCCGTCCCAGTCTTACTTGTCTGAGAGTCGTGGTGAGCAGACTTACATTCCTGTTTGGCTCCATTTATTTCCATGTTATCGCTTCTGTCTGGCCCACATATGTCTGCATTTGATGATCTGCTGATACCATGTTCATCTAAATGTCCACTTTCTGTCGGTTCAACATTTTCTGATACCAAGCAGGAAGAAATCTCAACAGAGGTTTTGTCAACGTTGTCATTGGAGTCACAGCTCACTTCATGTAGGTTTTGAGGGCTGCTGACATCTGTGTCAGTTCCCACTGCCTGATGTACCTCATCATCCCCAGCATGGGCTTGTCTTTCTGGGTCACACAACCCCTCTCTGTCCTGCTTTTCTGGCTCACTGGAAATAGAGATCAGAGGAATATTTGTGCTTGTGCTCGGGTCCAGATTTGTTTTTGAAACTCTGTCTTGGTTGTTTGGATGTGTGTTTGCTAATGTCTCTGAACTAAAGCTTTCTTGATGATCTAGGTCGTCTCTTAGAACTCCTTCACTTGCTTCATCTTTCTTTTCACCCTTTTTCTTTAAAATCTCTGACTCCTCTCTTGACTCCCCTCTTCTGTCCCCTGACAAAGAATGTTTTTTCTGACATTCAGTTTCCACTTTAAACTCAGTGTTATTTCTCTTGTTCTGACTTTCAGTTTGACCATTATTATTTCCTTCGTGGTCCTGTGCATCCCCAATTAAGTCCACAGCTTTCTTTAAACCTTCCGGTTCTTTGTAAGTGCTCTCTTCAACACTGGTTCCATTGGGTTGGGATTGGTTAGATTTGTCAGCTTCAAGGAGATTTTCAACACCAGAGTTGGTCTGATCTTTTGCATCACACAGTCCTACAGAAGGTTCTGGCTTTCTGCTCTGACTTGTATCCTTTTGTTTAGAGTCTACGTCTTTTGTATTCTCAGCTTTGCTTTGATCAGGTGCCTTTCCTAGGTCTATGTCCTGGTTGTTCTTCTCGAGGTTTGTCTCTTTCTCTTTTACTACTTCCACTTGCTTTTTCTCAGAATGCCCTTGGATTCTCTCCTGGGTGCTCTCCAATGAGCTCAGTGAGTAAATCCCTTCATCAATATATGACTCAGTAATCGACTGCTCATCCGGGGCTCTATCCTCTGTGGATGGAACAAACCCTTCATCAAAAGCTGTGACCTCCACAGGGGTGGCACGATACACGTCCCAGGCTGTTCCACTGTCACACAAAGAACTGTCACTTCGGCTTTCACAAAACTTCTCTGGCATCCCCCCAAAGTCACTGTCCACCCAGGAGTCCGGTGAGCTGATTGCTGAGTCGCCAATTAGTGACTCAGTGTTTACAGACTCGGGCGCTGATGAGCCTGTGGGCAAGTTAGTGTAAGACAGCTGTGGGGAAGTGGAGGCTGAGCTGGTTAGCACCTCACTGGCAGAGTCTTTGGGCTCTTCAGCCACACTACTGGAAATGTCTTCCACGTGGGGGGGATCTGCTAAGAAGTCCTCACTGGACCACGAGCGTTTTGCGGCCGGCCTGACTCGGGGTGACATGGCGCTCCTGTCTTCCGACACAGAGGAAATTAAGATTTTGGGTGGGGGGTGGGCAGAGGCTCTCTGGAACATGTAGGACCTCTCCTTCACCCTGCCTCGGTGAGCGCCATTTCTGATGTGGTTGGAGTCACTGTCTCGGAAGTTGAGTCGGCCCATGGAGATACTTCGTTCAATCAGCTGGCAGGGCTCCCCCGGCTAGAAAACAAACAAAGAAGTTGGCAGAAATCCATCTGTGGTCACATTCTGAGATTTATGTTTTGCCTAAATCTAATGTCAGACACATCCTCCATGCAAGAAATCATTCTTACCTCCTCTATGCCAGGAAAGTGCTCCAGGAACTGTGACACATAAGTCATTATGGATTGCTCATCTGGTGCATTGATGGTCACATCTGGGCATGGGAAGATAAAGAACAAATACTACAGTTGCATTTTACAAAAAGACACCCGTGTTAATTTGGCTTTCTCCTTGCAGATATGGCTCACTCTTAAACATAAAAGTGATGGCATTTTTATACATACATGTCTGAATAAAACCATGTGTCACCTTTGTGTAAAATGCACATCTGGTTTTGCCTTTTTATATTTTTAAGCAGATGTCTAATACAAGCCATTTCAAGCCAACTGCAAATCCTTGAAAGGCCTCTTGAGGCTGGCTACAAAAGTGAGTCAATGCCCATGATAAAATGCCCAACTTTACAGCAAAAATAAACATGTTTGCAGCCTGGTACAAAATGATCTGTAAAAATATCTATTTTCTTGTTACCCTCAGGCTCCAGTAGGCGTGGGATACCCAGGCTGTAGTGGGCTATCCTAAAGGCGTCCTCCAAATTCTCCTTGGCAGTCCTCAGCAGTGCCTTCCTCATGTCCACCAGGCTGGGGTCAATGGACTTAATGACAGCAAGGAAGGCCAGACCACTTGTCCAGCTCTTCCCAAAGTCCTGCACTGCCACACCATACCTAGAATGGGACATATTCAGTGGTCAGGGTCTGTCTAGAAAGATGACAAAACAAATTCTTCTTCGTCCAAATTAGCTCTGGTTCTTGATGCGGTTCCATGCAGGATTCTTGGAACCTTGTTGCCATCTAGTGAACCAGACCGTGTTTCCACCAGTTTTGCACAGAACCATTGTAATTAAAGATGTGTTATCGACGGAGGGTGTTGCACAATGCAATTACATTGATAACCTGCTAACTTTTGTTCTGTTACTGCAGATATTTGTTTTTATTCACCAAAAAAAGCATGAACTATTAATGAGACCACTGCGCGCCCTTTTTTGTCTGACGATTTCTCACAAGGCTTCTCCATTATTGCCTTCTCCATCCTCTCTTTCGAACTGGTAGAATGTGGCATGCCCACTGTTATCATCACAGTTCACACTTGAGGTCCAGAAAAACCTGCATTTTTTGGTTCCAGCTGAGAACCAACTTTTCGGGTTCTTAACCAATCGATATTTGGTCAAAATGCTCTGACTGATGCAGGAACCAGAACAAAATCGGTTTCATGTTGGTGGAAAAGGGGTATTAGAGGCACACTGAAAGTACAGTCCAATGGAGCCAGTAAATTATTTTTTATTTTTTAATTATTGCAGTCCATTGTTATGTACCGTACACTCACACACAAGAAAAAACAGAATACTAAGAACTTGTTACACTTTTTAGATTCGTAAGATTTAATTCAACAATCTTTTTTCAAACTGGCAGACCACACTCACTTGCGTGTTCGCTTCTGTACCCACTGCAGCAGTTTCTTAATGGCCTTGCCGTGTTCTCGCATGGCCGTGGATGCCGACTGTCTTTCATCTAAAGGGGTGTTGCAGTAGGAGGTGTCAGAGTCAGAGCTAGTAGGGATGGATGATAGGCTGGAGCAGGATGGGAACTGGCTCCTGATGTTCCCAGTGAGCTCCTTAATCTGGAAGGAGACAAAGAGTTGGTTTATGTTCCCTTTAGTCAGCTGTTTTCAACTGTCAGTTGAGCCACTGGGTATCCAATTCATATACATGTCTGTCCAGCAGTTTTATCTTGCTATGCACAAAACTCTCAATACTGAAAGTGTGGGATTGGCCCAGAAAAGTAAAACAGAATGTAAGACCAACTTTGGAAACTATCTAAAGTATAAAGTAGAATCTGTTCTGGCTTAAGATTCTGTGACAACACAACAAACAGTATAAGGCCCAGTTGGTAACAGGATTTATTACATCATGGTAACTATGGCAACCCATGATACACAATGTTATCAGTTCAACAGCCGACTAACAGAGTTACGTCAGAATCAAAGCCCTTAAAGCACTCAGAGGATCTGTTCAGTGCTGAACCAGTTGTTGGGCCTTAGAGATGGATCCGTTTACTCATCATGGTTAGTCCTACTCAGCCTGTGAAAACAGTTGTGTAATGTCTTGTATGGGTCCGGAGGAGCTTTCTAAAGACTGAGAAAATCACCCTTGATGGTGTCAGACTTGAAGCCTGAAACTGAACGCCTGGACAACAAACATGTATCACGAACTGGTTGGCTAAAATGATGTACTTTCATGTGCTTGTTAACATGCAAGACCTTTACATCATTACATATCAAGTGTTTAAGACTGAACAGGCTTAAAATGTTAAGAGCACATTTACACATTTATTGGAAGTGAAAATGCTTTTCCTGTGATTGAAGGGAAACAAGACCACTTCTTGTTTCTTCTTTTGTATTTTTATGCAATATCAAAGCTCTGAAGGCCTACCTCCACCCCGCATGATATCTTATTTATTCAAACTACTATTCAAATACAGACAATAGAATGAGAAAGACAGGGAAATGACTGAATGTACAAAAGACGTTGGTAGATTCATCAGCCTGTAGCAGTTTGCCTGGATAGACCATCTACCTCAAAAGATTACAGCTTAGCAACAGTGTTAAACAGGTACCTTAACGTAACCGGAAACCTGAACAGATGCAAGAGCCATACAAGAGGTCACATTCAACCACAGGGTATGTACGAGTCAGTTCTTCCACTCAAAGAGGGTGGGCATGGCACTGCCAGCTGATAGTATGGAGGCATCAATCAATATTGTTAAAACATACTAAGATCTAACTTGTTAAAGGTCCAGTGTGGAGGTTTTAGGGTCATCTATTTGGCAGAAATTGTATATAATATCCATGACTGTGTTTTCTTTAGTTTTTAATCACCTGAAACTAAAAATCACTGTTTTTGTTACCATAGAATGAGCTGTTTATATTAGGGATGCAAGATATTAGATCTTTGCCGATATCTAACAACTTACTTTGCAGGAAAAAACGTTTTCCCCCAACTGACTTGCAGCAGACATAAGCTTTGAAACACAAGGATCTGAGGTCTGACAAAACTGAAATTTTATGGTAAATGTGAAATTCTGTGTTTTTGGAGCTTGGACATATAAAACACTACAAGTCAGGTTCAGGGCTCATCTGTGCTCAATGTTAGATACAGGGTCAGATGGAGGCTTCTGTCCATAGTCTGCATTTATGTTGTCGGCATTTGTGGATGTTTTCTGAAAGCTTGCGGATACGGAGGAAATGGAAGAATGCACTTGCATGGCTAAAGCATGATATCATTTGCAAAACCAAATTCATTGGTGGACACCACTTTTATGAAAATGCTTTATTCCTGTTTTACTGAATCTGTTCTTACGTTCTGTTTTATCTGCTGGCACGGGTCGCTTTTTTTTTTAAACAAAAAAATCGCCTGCAAGGCATTGTGAAGGCGTGCAGCAAAATTACTGGAACACCCTTAAATGACCTCCATGACCTGTATCATGTCAGGTGCATGAAAAAAGCTAAATGTATCCTGGCCGACCCAAGCCGTTCACTGAGGGACAATGTCGTGCTGCTACCATCAGGGCACAGATATAATCTCCCCTGATGCAGAATAAATCGGTTCAAAAAAATCATTTATCCCTGCTGCTATCAGCCTCTTAAATGGCTGCTAAATGTGCTTGTGTATTCTTTTACGGTTGTTTACTTATTTATTGTGATAACTGTTGTCTTTGTTTTAACTGCTGGCTGTGACACAAATTTCCCCTTCAGGGATAATAAAGATACCTTGAACCTTGAACGTTGAACCTTGGTCACTGGGGCTGAGTATTGGTACCCAATATCTTTAGGGTATCGATTGAAATAACCCAGTAACAAGTACTATAAAAACTCGTAAAGTCACACGATACCTGTATTTGATCCTTTTTGTACCTCGATCTAGACAAAAAAGACTATTTGCGTGGTTTTGCTTGCTGCCAATCACTGTAAGCATTCTTCAATTTAATGTAACGTATGATTGACCCACTCCCCAGCAGCTACAACCCATACAGCTTGTGGTGTGGTGAAGTTGTGGTTGTGGTGTATTTGACGGATTTGGCAGTTCAGAGTGCCAAGATACCACCAAAACATCCAAGTATGGCTTTACCACAGGCTTGTGGCGTCTTGTGGCATTTGTTTGCAACTGAACGCTTCCATTCACATGATAGGTATTGAATGAAGTAGAAAAAAAGCTATCGAATAAAATACTCTGTTGGTATTGATATCGATATCAACAGAGTATTTTATTTGATACCAGAGTATTTCATTTGATACCTTTTTTTCTACAACTCTATTGTTGATACCAACAGAGTTGAAACAGATTTTTTTTTAACGCTACCAAGCCCTAATGGTCGCATTTTTTTTTATATTCATGGGCAAAACAAGCAATCAGTTTTGAAGCTGAGAGAGTAAATGGCACAGCTGACAACCCAACTCACTGTGAAGTCATCGAAATTCGCCGCTTGGTTAGTGGCCTTCAGTGTCAGACATTGACAAAAAAAGATGTCCTTTCACATCAGCATGATGCACCACAAGATGCTGTTACTGTTTAACAGCAGCCAGCGCGTCAGAAGGAAACGTGGCGGGACAACAACTAAAGTTAAGGCAGCGGAAGTCTAACTAGGGTGGGTGGGAGTTGTGGTGGATGGGTCCAGCAACCACCAACTTTCACCTAGGAGGCTGGTGTTTGCTTCCTGTAACATTGTAAAACCAAACCCTGTTCTTTTTTGCTAAACCCAACCACGTACTTTTGTTGCCCAAACCCAACCACGTGCCAGTGTTGGCAAAATGTAACCACGCACATTTGTTGTTGAAGGAAAAAAAAAAAAAAACGCCAATTCGCAGTGTTGTCTGGTGTAGTGCATTTATTCTGAAAGAGACTGTATGCAAATTGTACATTTCCTGTGAAAACAGAAGTGTACTTTGAAAACACACAATGCATGTAACAGGCTGAATTTGACGAGGCGTCCCAGAACGTCATCGTCCAACACACCCAAGGTACTTTGCATGTCATATGTGGACGTGGAAAGTTCACGGCTAAACGTCGATATGTGACGAGTTCGGAGTGAGAGTGTGTTGAAGCTGAAGTTAAACCTGGAGAACTGCTGAAGTGTTGGGGTTAACTGATAAAGGCTTACAGTAGCTATTAGTTCTGGTTAGGTCTAACTGGGATGATTTCATTTTTCAGAACACTACCCATCAGTTCCTTTAAGCTGTTTCAAGCCCAAATCTCTGTCAGGCCATCAGAGAGGATCAGTGTATCTTGCACATTATTGCCATTCATCCCAGCTCAGACCTGGCAGTGTCTACAGCTTCATACAGTCGAATGGCTCCAGAATGAGAGGACAGTCTGTGTGAACTGCACAGATAATTGTTTCCTCATGGTGTCTGTCCAAGGCATTGAACTGCAGTGTGGATTACATAAACTACCCAGTGAGCTGCACTTTGATGGGCTTTTGTGAATGGAAAGTCCAAAGGCTGTGAAGTAGACACTGTATTCTTACTCTTGACCTAATTTTTAGTGAAAAGAGAGGCAAAGGAAAGGAAGGAACATGGAAACTTAAAGTACAAATGAGACTGGATGAAGAGGTATTAAATGAGAGGATAAATCAAAAAAATGGCAGGGAAAATAAGATTACCTGGAAGAAGAGGATTATGTTCCAGATGAGTCCCAAGATGATGGAGGAGTTTCCATCAGCCACATCAGCTGCATCGATGCTGACAAGCTTTACCTGGGGACACATGGATGTATGAGCTAACAGCTGAACCATTTAACAAGCACTAAGTACTCCTGCTACCTGCTGTGGTACTCACGTTTCTCTCCTCCAGGAAAGACAGGACCTTGGCGATGTTGTTGAGTCTGAAAATACGATGGGAGGACTTCTTGAACCCATGAAGCTGGAAGATCATGCAGAATGAGAAAAGTATAATGGAACAGTATAAAAACCGCCAACTGACACACCTCCTCTTAATACCAGAACTGCTACAGGAGCTTCTAATACGAGTATTACACACATCACTGTACACTTATCTGGCACTAAAAACAGTGTGAGAGTCTGACCAGCTTGCAGCCAGAGAGCTCCTCCAGCAGGGCCATGAGGATGTGTCCATCCTGTATGTCCCGGAAAAGGTCGTTGACCTCAATAGGCGGGTTGCACTGAAAACGGAGGAAAAGAAAGATGGAAGAGAGTGGAGAGGATAAAGGTAAGGATTAGAGCTGCAATGATTACTGAAATTAAAAGTACAAATGCATCCATCTGAGCATAGAGGGCACAATCAGTTATAAAATCCAACACTGAGCCATCGTTCCTCTCACACACGTCCTTGAGCTTCATTTCGACACATTGGATGGCACTGAACACCTCTCCAAACCCCACTTGTCTGTTTCAAATAACAGCTACTGAAAAATCACTGTTGTATGCTTTCACTAACAATAAGGACATTATAGAGATGTTCATACTGTAAAATTTGTAGAGCTGTACTGAATATTTCAAAGCTTCATTCATAACATCTGCATCTGGATTTTGAATCGACATTCGAATGCTGCACAGGTTTTGTCGCACATCTAGTCATTCTGTTTAAAACCATGTATTACTGCATAGTTGCAGATAAAGATTAAGCTCCACAAACATTATTAGTATTATACTATTTGTAGAATTTGACTCCAATGGTGCGTCAAATTGTTAAATTTACTAATGCGATCCAAACATTTCCAATTACTGTTGTAAAGTCCAAAAGTCAAAATGTTTTGAAAAAAATAAAAACACTGCTGTAATCACTTTAACTTGTTGGCTTTTAGCCTTTCAACAACAATATTTGTTACTTTGGTCAAAACATTGTTTGCAGTCCCGCTTGCAGTACACAAAAGGAAGTATGCAGCTGTATGAACAGGGCGGTCTAGCAGCAACCTAACAGCACCATCAATTATATTTATTCATTAAAGAAAGTTGATTTATTAAGTTGAATCACTGCCTTGTGGTTGCACATCTCAACTAACAGTCAAGTTGCAGTTTACATCAATGTCTGTCCAGGCTCATTTAACATATGTAGTGAAGGAATTTATTAAAAGGTATTAAGTGAGTTTTTTTGTGTTTGTTTGGATAAAATGTGGAGATGCTTCACACACATCTTCCCACCGGCAGCACAGTTTCAAGGTGACACCCAAGATTAGTGTCACCAATTCAGTATCTGACCAAATATCATCCCTTCTGTTCCTGAGATATGACATTGAGTAATGGCCAGAAAAGTGTTTTTGCAGAATATTATGATGTCACAGTGAAGTTGTATGATGTTTTCAATAATAAGCATACGAATTCTTAAGATATGGCCAACAACATGTTAGTGAGGTCACAATGACTTTGACCTCTGACCACCAAAATTGAATAAGTTCATCATTAAGTCCAAGTGGACGTTTGTGCCAAATTTGAAGAAATTCCCTTTGGGTATTTTTGAGACTAACTAATTTAATCAGACGAATCAATTTATTCAAATTGAGGATTTTGTCCAAGTAATTTAACAGACATCCGAACTTCATTACAAAAATCTCAATAGTAGCCTCAAATGTCAAAAAAAAGAAAGAAATGAAAAATACATTTGTTGCAGCCCTAGAAATTTGGGTGATTTCAAGCATAACAAGAGAAGACTATGAAGATTTATCTTCTATCTAAAATCAGTCAGTAAGCCACAGCATGCACTGCTTGAGCCAACATTTAGCCCAGTTATCACAACAAGCCATTACTAACTCAGGCATTTGTGAACTTGTCTAAACACGGTGAATGGATGAACATTGGCTAGAGGAGTGTAGGGGGAGGGTGAAGTGACTGGAACGTTCCAAAATGACAGAAGACAAATGTATGATTGTTAATTTATTGGGTCAGAGATTTGATGCAGGGCCAAACAGTGAGTAAGAGAAAAGAGGCTCATTGTGTGAGAGAAAACAAAAGATCTGATCAGACGCTCAGACTCTCAGCTCACCCAGGCTCACCCCTGGCTGGGGACTGAAAACACAAAGGAGAGATAGGCTCAGGAGTGAAACTACAGAGTTTCCACAGAAACACGGCGTAAACACTATGATGTAAGACGCTGCTGGAGCTTACTGTGTGTAGATGTACAGGTGCACTGTGACTATGGCAGGCAGGGAAACTATTACTTTCATTTCATAGAGCAGTCACTTGATATGAGCGGCCTGTCAATGACATTAATAATATCAGGTATTAAGCATGACAAGGTGGGGGCGTCGGTAGCGTAGTGGATAGTGTTGGCGCCCCATATACAGAGGTGATACATATATATATATATATATATATATATATATATATATATATATCAGACATTGCGCTAGACTGTTTCGTCGCGGTTATTTTGACCGACAGGGTCATAAAAATCCAGTCATAATATATATTTTACCGGTCATTTTAATTTTCGTTTTTAAATGATAATAAAGATATTCAAAGACATTTAGTTTTCATTCGTTCGTTTTTAATAAATCCAACAGGCATGTTATAAAGTGTGCATTAATAAGGACATGAACGAAAAGATGAACATACATCCACACACCCGTGCCATTAGGCTTCGCCCTGGACACACCGGACGGCACTAACGCGTCCGGTGTGTCCAGGGCGTTATGTAGTTATGTCTGTAGGCTCGGTGACACGAAATTCAAGAAATTCAAGTTTTCAAGATTCTCTCATCTTTTCTGTGTCCAACTTCCTGTTTGGTCCGATCCGCTCGATCCAGCTTGACAGAAGCGCTCGCGGCTCCCGTGAAAAATAGACCAGACGCCGAACTGAAGCACTGCCTCCGCGGGCGCTCCGCTCTGCTCAGCGGCCTGTGTGGACAGTCAGATAGGTTAACATGGGTGCTGACTGAAAACTGCCTCCGCTGCTGGGCGCCGTGCTTCGGTTCCGCGTCCAGGGCATTATGTCAACAACGCCACATGAAGCAGATGAATGACTTTTTCTCTGCAGTTTGAAAACGGCAGCCAAGTGGGCAGGGGTGGTTATTGCAACCGGTCAAAATGGCCGACAGCCCTCAGATTTTCCCGTCATTATTGTAAAAAACCGGTCAATGACCGAGAATATCCGGTTAACGCGACCCCTGATATATATATATATATATATATATATATATATATATATATATATATATATATATACTTTCGGTTCGGCACGACCCTGTACCGAATTACTGGGCGCAGGATATTATTTTATTTTGTTTTATTTTAATTCCGTTTTTGCGAGCCGAACCATTTAAAATATCTAGTTCCTCAACGGACATAATTGTGTGACGCACCGAGTCCCGCTTATCTCCGCTTTCACTTTGTGCATGGTGTGGGTTAAAATGAAAAAGAAAGTGACAAACACATAAGCCGTGAGCCTGCTCCGCCTCAAGCCGGTCGCGGCGCATCATATGCCCGCCGCGAGCCGTTCAACACCGCGGACAGTCGGACTAATGGGATGTCGAACCAATGACATGGACCCCATGGCAAGTGAGCCTGACGAACCTGAAGACCCACCCTCAAACCTTAAGTCCTCCGTTTATTACTGTACCGAAAAAAAACGAACCGTGACTTGTGTACCGAGGTACGTACCGAACCGAGATTTTTGTGTACCGTTACACCCCTAATATATATATCTCAGGGGTCACGTGTATGTATGTATATACATATATGAAATAATATATAATATATTGTAATAACTCCCACAGCATTAGCAAATGTGTTCCTTTATTAGTTAAGTTTATTGATTTTCTAATGATTTATATATTATTTTACTTTTTTCTTTCTCTTTTTTTTTTTGGGAAAAAACCCCCCAACATTTTCCATATGAATAACACGCATATACCCTGGACTCATTGACCTTTCTTCCCCTTAAATTAGCGGAGTGTCCCCTTTGGGCCTCCATACAGCCCTGGTTTCTAGTTCCTTTCCTTGACAAGATTGTCATTGGCTCCCTCAGGGCATTTATCCTGTATTTGTCCCAAAGCTCCAAGAGGCAGCAGAGGAGGGGCCCCTTATCCACTCAGCCATTGTTCCCATACTGTACAGCAGCTAGCTGGGTGGTTTGGGGAGGAAAACAACCACCTCGGGTTAGCTAGACCTGTAACATTGCCACTGTTCTCTCAGAGTAACAATTTACATCCTAATAAAACTTTAATGCTGCACACAGGCAGCTTCACACAACCACATGTATAATTCATAGAGGGAGGTGGAGAGACTGCAACTGTTGTTTATGTACAGCACGTGTCTCTGCCGCAGTGTTAAACACATACAGTGAGCGTGGCAGGGCAATCTCATCTTTATGATACAGTCTGTGGTGAAGATGGAGCTACAGTACCCTGGGATTTGGGGTGGGGTGGCCATAAAAGAGGCTGTCTTGCTCCACCCAGGTGTTAAATGAAAGCTCAGCAAGCAGCTCTGTAATAACTGAGTGTGGAGACCATGATTACAGTTTGTCCTCTTTGCATATTTTTTTTGTAGCAAGCTGTATCAACCAACCTTTTCTAAATGCAAGTTCATCCATCGGGTGAAGGTCCTCTTCTGAACCAGTTCCCTTTCAACTGCAACACAGGAAGAGGAGAGAAAAAGATTTCAGTCATCTGGAAACTGAAGCCAGCAGGGCCACAGTACTCATCAGAGTCTGAAGAAGCAAGCGAGCATGAATCACCCCTCGCCAAAGGCATATCACCATGGCAAAGAAACAAAACACACACACACACACACACACACACACACACACACACACACACACACACTCTCACTCTGTTATCTATGCATCTTGCACACTCACAGATTAACCACCCTGGCACAAAACTCCAGTTTCAGACAGGGTGAGGGTTAACCCTAATGCTAACCTAATCTCAGTGATCTTATCTCTGTATTTTAGCTGGTTGCTGGTATTTTTACAAGACGCACTCAAACTGCACTGATCTTCATACTTTTACCATTTGCGCTTAACATTTAAGGACCTGCACATCCTCACAGGTATTTCCACTTATTCTGACTGATTAGACCTCTACATACAACGCTATAGGCCAACATGTAAATACATGGGGCACAACTGGACTGTGGATCATGCAGATCATGATGTGACTGATAGAGATGGTGCTGTATATCAAATACAGACACAACAGTGTGTGTTAAACTGCAGACTTCTGTACTAAACTCGAACACGAAAATGCAGCGTACTACTGGCGCACTTAAAATGGTCCAAAAGCTGAATGTGGAATGATGGACACATGTCACCTTCAAAGGTTAACATCTTTGTGACAAAGATGGCGGCTGTTGAGGGTGTATCCTGGTGACCTGCCAACGTGGAGCAATATATAGGCTATCTAGCATTACCTCAGGTAGCCTAATGACAAGTGCCTCTGTTAAAGAACATTACCATTCATCAGTGTGGATGCTCACATTGTCCTAGTTATTGTTACTGTTCTTGGTTTAGACGGCCCTTTGGAGTGAGTCTTGTCATGATGGACCCACGGGTGATTGTGACTGGCTGTGGGAAGTCAGTGTAGCTAACATACTAAATAATTAGTACATATTGTTTGTGAGTTATTATAATTACAGGTGTTTAGAGGACGGTATTTCTTTGTGGATTGGGAGGGGGACTGCAGCATGATTACTGTTGACTTACTTGGAAAATTCCATTAATTTCTCTGCTGTTGTGAAGGAGCTTTAGTCTGCTCAGTCCACGCGGACTCTGCTGCACCAGAGTACAGAAAGCAGACGTATAGGGGGGATGGCAAGTAGAGAGGGTGAGGGGAACTCTGAAGAGGTTACCATGGTAGCAAAGTCAGCTGTTATTCATCTTTATGTCCAGTATGGCCCACTGGAGGCACAGAGGCTAACTCCGCATTATCTACACTCCAAGGGTAAGGAGAGCTTTGGCTGCTCTAATGATATTGATTGTTTCTCCCTCCAGCGGAATCATGACTGCCCCACTGAAGCCTGATGGGGAAGACAGCAGAGAGCACAGACACAGGAGAAGAAAATATTGCTCTTCATCAAAGGACATGGGGGTGGGTGTCAAGGTTGCAGTCCGTATTGGCCTCTTAGTTGTAGAGCAGTGGCATGTGGAGGGCGCAGCCACTGATTTGTTAATGTGCCCCATCAATGGAATAGCAGTCTGTCCTGTGCAGTGCTTATTCACAGGGGAACGCCCCGAGTGCAGAGAATTTCCCCCACTGTTGTCAGACAATGCTGGAGTTGGGTTGGTATTCAAGAGGCGTAGCTGGGTCTTTAATGCATGAACGTTTGTCAGAGCAGACACAGGGAGGTGGTGGAGGAGGGAGGGAGGTGAGAGAAGAGAAAGAGGATGACAAGAAGAGGAGATGACAGGGAAGGGGTGAGAGACAGAGCCTGAAGGGAGATGAGCAAGATGAGAGATGAAACGAAGAGCACATTCAAGAACATGATTGAAACGACTGCTACAAACTAAAGGAAAAAAAATCAACTAGATGTTGGTATTAGGTATCCACTGATGCAAGCTTCAACAGACCAGAGTGTGATAAAGCCAAATGATTAAATGGCCTGTCTTCAATTACAAACTATTATTGTATAATCATGCCAAATGATCAAGCTTTCAGCCACATAAATCCATCTTTGTCTAGAAGCAACAACTCCACCACATGCATCATAATGGAAATTCATTCTGCAGAACACAAAATCACAAAGAAACATTAAAAGCATACTCAGGTGGTATCAAGGTATTGCGGAGGAATTTAGAAAATCCTAAAGGTATGATGTTCAATACCATCAAAAATACAGACACTCTGAGCATCGGTGGCTTAGTGGATAGAGCAGGCGCCCCATGTATCAGGTTCGAGTCCAGCCTGTGGCCCTTTGCTGCATGTCACCCCCCCACTCTCTCTCTCTCTCTGTCCCCTTCACACTTGGCTGTCCTGTTCATTAAAGGCATAATGCCCCAAAAAATATCTTTAAAAAGAAAAAAAATACAGACACTCATCTTTCTATTAAACTGATACGCAAATGCTGTATTGAGGCAATGTATTGTAGAGCACAGCATGCACCACCAGAGGTCAGTATAGTGGTGGTACTGAGCTGAGAAAGATGGCGACTGCAAGAGGTGGGGATATTTTGTTACAGGACTAGTAGTAAAGAAAAATGTCTCTGCCCCTCTTTGGGAGTATTGACAAATATAACTCACCCTTTCTTAAGAATTGGGGCAAATCATGTCCTACCAAAAAAATCTTAAAATTATAAATGATCAACACACTAATTCCGTCTATGGGGTGAAACATTATTATCAAAGGATTTATACATTCATTCATTCATTCATCTTCTAACCACTTCATCCTCTTGAGGGTCGCGGGGGGGCTGGAGCCTATCCCAGCTGACATCGGGTGAGAGGCAGGGTACACCCTGGACAGGTCGCCAGACTATCACAGGGCTGACACATAGAGACAGAAAACCATTCACACTCACATTCACACCTACGGACAATTTAGAGTTATCAATTAACCTAGTCCCCAATCTGCATGTCTTTGGACTGTGGGAGGAAGCCGGAGAGCCCGGAGAGAACCCACGCTGACACGGGGAGAACATGCAGACTCTGCACAGAAGGGCTCCCACACCCGGGATCGAACCGGCAACCCTCTTGCTGTGAGGCGACAGCGCTAACCAGATATATATACATATATACACATATATATATATACATATATATATATGAAATAAGTACGATCTTAAAGATATTGTCTCACTTCCTGGCCTCCAAAGAGGGGGGAATGCGGCTCAAATATTGATCAGTTTTTCATTTTGTTTTTTCGATAAATTCATTACTTAATATTGCTATCAGGGCCCTATTTCAAAAAGCAGGATTAGTGAAAACTCTGAGTATGTTAAGCCTGAGATGAGGGAAACTCTGACTTCTCCGTTTCACAAAACCAGTTCAGCGTAACCCTGAGTTAGTTACTATGGCAACATACTCTGTGAAGTATCTAATCTATCTATCACTCATCGAAGTGAATAAATAAATAAATATTTTAGAGGTAAGACTCTGTCCAATCTTACCGCTGACATCCATCATCTGTGCTATTCAAGAAAAAAGTTAAATCACTGGGATTTATTACAGGGTTTAATAGTCAAGATTTTGATCCTTTAAAATGTATTTCTCCAGCCTTATTGAGAAATGAAAATCAATACCACCAGAAAGTAAGGTTTTGTCATTTTTGCTTTTTCTTAAGATGACTTCTTCCAACTACAAAAGCAGTTTATTAGCCACATGTTTTTTATTCAACACGTCATCTCCATTCAGCCCACTGATGTGCTGGTATCCACCACAGCAACAAGTGTCGATAAGCAATAGGTATTTAGACTCAATATGACTTGTCTAAGTAGGCTACTTGCATATTAGCAACACAACATAGTAAACCCCAATCCATCCATGACACAAAATTGTGATGTAAAGTCTACACAAATTCCCCGGATCGTCAAAATAACACAAAAACATGATGTCGTGTTAAGGTGAACTATAGATTGCTTCCTGGTTCAGAATTAATCTCTTTGCCTTATTCTAGCAATCCATAAACCTATATTTTTTACAGTTCGATGAAATTGTTGTAAAATGTGTCCTCAATTTGTTACGGTAACATAACATAGAATTAAATGCTCTAAAAACAATAACAAAAAATTATGATAAACTGACATAAAATTCCTGTCAGACAAGGGTCATGTGACACATTTATTTTGTGTCTGGTGAACTCAGAACTTTTATGTTACTGTACTGTAAACCAAATGTTTTAAGTGCAAGCTTTTAAGTTGAGTGAGCGAATTTACAATGTAGGCTAGACAATGATATGAACCAGTCACCAGTGACTCAGCTTTTACTTTTTTTTTGTTTTTTAAACACAAATACCGTCATATTTTTATACACCCATTAAATATCAGGAAAGTATGAAGGTATGAAAAAAAAGATACCACCCAAGCCTAAATGCTCTGCCAAAGCCTCTAGCGCAGATATGATCGAAGTCCGCCTGCAGCCTCCTTCTTAAAATGTTATTTACGGGCTGATTTCTCTCTTCACTTCAGGGTGGCAGCATCATTCTATAACTCTATCCAGCTGCCAGTAGATTGTTTTTGTCAAGTCTACTTTAGCTAAGAAAGAGAGATGTTGATAACAAGGGATGCCACCCTCAGGAGCGATGGAAAATTACAATATTTCTTCAGTGAAAGCCACAACAGTTGTGTTGACCTGATTTGTCACAGTGTTGCCATCGCTAATGAATCAGCACCAAGTCAGACATATTGGAGCTTTCAGAAAAATCTGAGTTTGTTGACATGAACGCTATTTACAAATTGAAAAGTGGTAATTACAGTTACTCCGATATGCCGTGACCGCTGTTCAGCAACACCAACAGAGCAGTGACTCTGATCTAGCTGATCGCATCAGGTCAATTTCAGGAGAAACTCCCAGTTAATATTTTAGGCTGATCAACTTTGCTCTGAATTAGGACCTCGAGTACTTGGATCAAGTAGTTTGTGAAAACAATAGGTGTAAAGTGGATAACAACTGTCATTTCAATGTGTCAGATACATAATCTTTAATCAACATTTCAGATCTAATGAAACTTCATTGTCAGGCTGTAGCCACAGGTTGTCAACATTAATCAGTATGCCACTCAGAACTGTAGTGCTTCTATCTTCAGAGCCAACAAATGGTAATTACATACGGTATCTCAACTGCAGCTGTGACTATTAGTTCCTTTTAACTTACTGACAAATGTTGATATATTTATTGTGAACAAGTGTAAGCTGTGTTTTGATGGTGGCACTAGTGACAATGAGTGTCTTGCGCAATCAAAGATTAAGGATGCACAATTCAAATAAACACAAGAAGTGTGTGCTCTAGAGAAAGGATCAACACTCAGTGAATAACCTAAGCCCTATGATAAGCTATTATGGCAAGGCTTAACTATACAAACCAGTGAGCAGAGATAACTAACATGTCTTTGGGGTCATCAGGTGGGAACCTCCTTTCACCAGTGTTTCATCTAGTTGGTCCCACGACACCTCCAGGAGGCTAGACAGTGATCTCTGGCGTCCCAGAGACACTCCCCTAATGCCAGGTCTCACTGCTCCCCGCACCAACCCAATAACCTCCTTTACCTTACTTACACATGGCTTTCTCAGCCCAAACAGCACTGCCACCTTCAACAAACCCAGGCTCCGTACATGTGAGGTCCAGGTAGAGACAGTGCCGATACTACCATTCCTAGCACATTCACCATACCCTATTTCACGTGCTACATATCATAACTCCAATATAAGCTGAAGTTAAAGGAGATAGAGAAGATAAACTCACAGGCTTTCTCAACCCAAACAGCACTGCCACCTTCAACAAACACAGGCTAAAGTTCATGCGAGCTCCAGGTAGTGGCACAATAATATCTGCACGTCATTGGTATGGACCAATATTGGCTTTATTAACAGAATCAGCCAACATGCTATCTCTTATTTTGCTCAATGAATTAATATTAGGCTACATACACTGAAAAGCATTGCATTTCATGTTTCTATCTGCTGGTTAGCCATCACAGTAAGAGTGTGCATGCACAATATAATGTTAATTCCACTACAGGAGAGACTTGATGATCACAAAAATTAGATAGGGGAAAAGTGGATATATCAATATCGGTATCGGTTATCAGTCAAATGAGTTGTTATATTGGCATATCAGATATCGGCAAAAATTCAATATAGTGCATAGCGAATCCACTGGAGACCATGAATATTCACAGCACATTTCACAAGAAATCCAGCCACTTCTTAAAGTACCTTTTCATCAGCCAATATAGGTACCGTATGCTGCATCATGGGGCAGTGAGGTACAACTGGCTAGGACAGCATTCCCTCTATGAGACCAGAACAACAGTGGAGCAACTTCATAAAATGACAACTCTCTTGGCTACTTGCATGTAATAAATCACCAGAGCTTACAATATGGCACATTCATAAGGATACACTCTGAGGTACCCGAGCGAGTCCGGATACGGTGACGTAATCTTTCATAAAAGCGTCAAACACTCTGAAGCCAGAGCTCCGCTTTGGATAATATACCTGGAAAATGACATCAGCTGACAACATGACTTTTACTGCACCAGCTTGGCCTCTCTTAAAATTATGAACAGTTTTATTTCTGGGCCTGACTTTGAGTGCGTCTCCCCCCCAGTGAGTAATTACATAATTACTCATAAAATGGGTGTTGTTTGTGTAATATGGAAAATGGCAGCATTACACGTATGTGCAGCAGTGGATCTGTGATCATCAGTTCTGAAGCTAGACATACGATAGAAAAGCAAGCCTGTGAAAAGGGTATTTGAGGCTCAGCACCATGAGGTGAGAGTCCTAATGATGCCTCTGTTTGCACTGCCTTTTCTAGTCTGGTGCTTTGTACAAATGTGTACGTATGCATGTATGTGCCACTGGATACTCAAGTCAATGTCGTATGCATGCTAAGTTAAATTCCATTTCTCCTTTTTTCCTTCCTCCCACTTTTCTTAAATCTATACTGTTATACACACTGACAAATGTCCAGCTAAAGGATAATAATCAGTGTCCAATTGCACAAAACACTTTAAGATTAAGATTATCTGTAAAGTCTGAGTTAAGATTTCCTTGAAATAAAACTGATTGCACTCAATACCCTTAAATCTTCGGCAACCGCATGGTTGATATTTTTGACATCAAATTGCTGTACTAAAAACATGGCAAAATCCATTTTTGGCCGTTTGTCCCTGTTGCCCTCATTGATTAGGGTGCGTAATGATGATTATATACACTGGGTGTTAATGTCATAAAAAGATATTAGCCTCTGAAAGGAAAGGAAAAAATGGAAATTGATTGGTGAAAAGTTGCTCTTCTCTGGACTTTAAGTGACACTGAAAGTTGCAGTATCTGATTTCATGTTCTAGACCCCCTAGTGATTATAATATGATGATAATATGATGGGTCTCTATTTTACCAGGGTATAAGTGAGTGACCACTCAAGTTGAGTTTCCCATTTATGGTAAACAGGACCTGGCACTATTTTTAGCTCAGTATAAACCCAGTGCGAGATCATAATGTCATGCTAATAGTTTCCTTTCTAGACTGGAATATATGTGCTTTATCTTATGACTGGCATACATACAAAGCCATTTACTCCTGACATAAAGGGATGACTTGGCTTTATTCAGCTCAGTAATCTTTATTTCAATCTTTTGCTTTCTATATAGGTTTGTTATTGATGGATTCATATTTATCTAGACAGCAATGTTGTATTTACTATAACCTTGACGTCTGTCTGCTGTTATCGACAGTATTTGATTTTGTACAGATGTTTTTATCAGATGCATTTTAGCACATTGATTATACTCTTACTCTATTCAATTCTTTTTTTCTATATTACATAGACTATGTCCAGGATAAGCAGTTACGGAAAATGAATGAATGTTGCACTTATTGTATTGTATTTAACCAGGAAAATGTTTGTTCTTGATGAATTACTGCATTTTGTTAACATATGCTACTGTCTAGAATGTTTTTATATGGAAAAAAACTTACACAAATAAAAAAAATCAGTAATGCCTAATATGTGTAAGTTCGATAAGGGGCTTTTACTTTTAAAAGGATACAGGAAGTGTTGAGTTCAAAATAACTGCGGAATACATTCAATTTAACAGGGCCAACAGGAGCGGATTAAAAATAATAGAAAATACAGAGAACAAAGGCCTTGTCTAGAACAAAGGCCTGTTTCTAAAGTAGTCTGTCTGTGCTCTGTGTTCCTGTTGGTGACGGCTGTGACGGAAGAAGTTGTGGAAGACAACCGCGTTCCAGACGCGGTGTCGGTTGTCGTCTACTATGACATACTGCGAGATAAAATGATGGATTATTGCACAAGACACTGTGTAGTTTGGCTGATATCGTGTTATCTGAACCCAACATCAGTAAAAGAGTACTGATGATAAGCAGCATTCTTGAGAATGACATCCCTCACTTGGTGTTTTGATGATCGCGGTGGGAAAGACAACATCTTAAGGTGTGTCTACACAGGTGGCCTTTCAGCCACATATAACTCACACTATACCAGTAACCTACAGGATATTGCCACACTGTTTTACACTGTTTTCCGAGTAGAACTACTGAATACTGATTGTGTGTTGGGCTCTGAGCGCTGCCAAATGAAGGTAACCTACACTCAGTACTGCCTGAAGGCATCCTGTGTAGACCCAGCATACAGCATATGATTCGTCATTTTCATACTCATCAAACCTTTTATTGAGCCTGTGACCTGTAAAGAAAGGTCTCCACACTCATTTCTGCAGGTTGTAACTTGATGCATGAGCTCGACCCCGCATGAACTCCTGACACAGCCTGGGGCCTAGCAGGTAGAGCTTAGATCGGCCCCAAAAAATCCAGCCCGACCTCACCCGAGCAAGTGCATGTTCTGTCCGAGCCTGGCCCGGCCCGTCCCTTTAACTGTAATTATGAGCCCGAGCCCGGTTTAAACCCGACATACGAATACGAATGTGGACATTGAAGGCTGACTCTCTTTCTTTCCATGGCAAGCCTTCGTCATGTGCCTCTTAAGTGTCGAGGTTCCTGTCTTTTTGCCGTCATATACCAGCATCCTGCTGCACTTGGTTCACATGCGTGTGGCCAGTGGCGCCGTCAATCCTCTCCTTTATGTAGAGCTTATAGTCTGTGTAATGTCATGAATAATTTCCAAGCTGTGTTGTCATTATAAGCCAGTTACTGTAAACCAGCAGAGCTGACAAAAGACCCCTGATATAAGAGAAGGAGACGTGGTGTGAGGAAACACCCCAGCTCTTAGCGTGTAATAAATGTCTTAATATTAAAAAAAAGTTTGTTTTTTTTCCAGTGGAAATTCTGGTTTCTAATTGGGTTTGGGCCCAAAACTGCTGCTGGGGTTTGGGCTCAGGTTGGACTGAACCTATGTGGGTTCATGTAGTCTGCCCTAATCTCTTGGTCTTGATCAAAGCTCTAATGTGATGTCATCACATATCTTGTCTTCCCCAACAAACATTCCCAAACCCAGAAATATTCAGTTTACCAACCAATAACAGAGAAAAGCAGCAAATCCTCTAACAATTAGTAAATTATTATATATTTGTAGATTAACAAAAAATCTGTAGAATAAGTTAAAATCTCTTATCTTCAGGAAGTCTGGCCACTAAGTCTCTAAAGTATCTCAAAGTAATAGTCAAAAGCAAACCTTTAGTACTGTGGGATCATCCACAACCTACGGACCTACATTGCTGCACCCTAACAGGATGAGATTAAACTATTGGTTTCTATGTCATTCAACTTTATTCATGTTAAAGGGCAGAGTCCTGCACCAGGTCGGGTATCCGCGGGTACCCGACAGGTAACCCACAAAAAGATATGTAACAGGTAAAAATATATACATATATATAAATTCAAGGGCACGGGTAAAAATGAACTACATGTGGGCAGGCAGAGAGTGAGAATAAAAGTATATACACACACACACACACACATATATATATATATATATATTTTTTTTCCCAGAATTAAACAAATGAAAAAGATGTGCAGTATACATATAATATTTTGACATCTAAATCTTGAACCTTGGACCCTGTTGTCACATTCGTCACCAGTGTGGAAGACTCCAGTGATGAAACTTCGCAGCCTGAGGATGAGGTGGCAGCCTATATCGAGTTCGAGACACTCAAGGAGGATCCTTTTGAGGTTTTATGGTGGTGAAAGGAGCATGCTGAAATGTTTCCTAACCTGGCAGTGATTGTGCAGAATGTTTTCGCCATCCTGGCATCAAGGGAAGCCAGAGAAAGAGACATCTCCTCCACTGGATTTGTAATTCAACAACGGAGAACTGTAGGACTGTAGCCTGTGTGTGTTTAATCATGAGCGCAGGTTGGGTTGCAGGACTCTTATCAACGGGTGTGGCTTTGACTTAGACCTAATGACCCCTAATGGGTCAGGTCCTGGTGCTGAGCTTTACAGGTGTAGGCAGTGTGGGTTTTCAAAAATGAACCCACAGAGGGTTCCCACAAATTTTCATGGACAAAATTTCAAAACACTTCCCTGACTTTTCAAGGACCCATGATAATCTTTTTTTTTCTTGCCCTACTTGCCAGGCATTTTCAAACATATCAGATTCATATCCTATTTGCCCTGACGAAGGCCGACTGAGGCCGAAACATGTAGGTAGCTGTTATCTGTTCTCCATGAACTAGCCTCTTTAATAAAGCTTTTTAATTGCCAGAGTGCCTTGGATCACCTTTTCTTCTTTTTCCATATCAGATTCAAACTCTATTCAAACATTTTCAGCAAGCAGGCATAAAGGAAGGGAGAGATGGAGTGTGGGGAGAAAATGTAGAAACATCTGTGATGATAAACAAAACATCCCACATCGACTCACACTAGAGACATTCTGCTGCCAGCTACACAAAATAAATTTGACAGTCCCCAACTTGTTTACTGAGCTATAGTGACACACTTGTAATAACGTAAAAACTAATTATAATCTTACAATCACATAAAATTGACAGGCACTTTTTCACCATTACCAAAATGTAACCATATTGTTGAAAGAGTCTGAGTTTAACAGTGAAAACTAAAAGTGAGAGCAGTGTGTTGGAATAACCTGGTATATGCCATTTATACCATCCACCATTCACTCCTTGCAGTCATCATCCACCACCACCAAAGACTTTCTGTCAAATCTTAATCATCACACATCTGGTAATCTGTATTAAACAATTAACCTTACTTCCCTCCCCAGTCTCTCCTGATTGAAATGGTTGTAATAAGCTCCACAGTCTTGATTTTCAAACATACTGTAACCAAGTCAACTCCACTCATGATATTGTGTCTAAGAGGTGGGGTCCTGGTATAAGTAGGGACAACTGTCTATTTTTTCTGGCAACAATTCCACATTAAGTTTTACTTATGTTGCGCACCATTTGTTTCAAGCCTTGAAAAACAACAAAAACATGGTTCTATCATGAGCTGTGATGCTGCACAGGTGCAGGGATCGGCACAGGTACAGTAGCCTACTACTGCTGAGTACACTGCTCTAGTGTGGGGAAAAATGAGGATGTCTCACTTACTTTACTTTAATTTGGTAGAAGATGAGCCCTCTCTCACCGAGTGCTCCGGTTGGTCTTATTGCAAACACAGCAGGCTCAGCTGAGTATACCAAATCCACATGGACACATTTAGCATGACAACTCTTTTATTACATTCTGGGTGGAGGGGAGGGCACAAAGGGACTGAGCAAATATAATTAAATGGCAATTAGCTCTGGAGGCTATAAATAAACACACATCTATTAAAACTAGACAGTATGGACTGACTCTTTGGTGGATTTTGTGGCGTTGCTGTCTCTTTGCTTTGTTATTTCCAACCACAGAACACAAGTTAATTGTCTTTTTTTTTACCTCAGAGAGAGGATTAATGGATATCTGAAACACATAGCTTGTTATTTATTCACATAAGCTCTTCTACACCATTTTTACCAGCATAAAGTTGGATCTTGTATATCTTACATCATAAACTTGAATTTCACAGTCTCACTGACATCATGAGATGTGAGGTAGTTTGGCAGCTTCAACAGCAGAGATTTATAGCTGAGTATTATAAGATGATTATTTCTCCTGATCAATATGGAAGTCCATCCAACTTTGTGATACAGAAAGCAATGATAAGTGCAAAATTTGTCATCAGTAATTAAGTGTAATGCACTATGATAAATAGGGTTTAGCTGCTGAAGTAATGATGGGGCAGCGTGACAGTACAGAATATCTCTGAACCAAATATTAAAGTTAACTACGCAATAGTTTTATAGTGAAGAAAAGAAAAACAACCTTTAAGTTTATACAGAAAGCCTAGTTTGACTTTGAATTCTTTGGTCAAACAAATACGAATCTGTAACGGTACACAAAAATCTCGGTTCGGTACGTACCTCGGTACACAAGTCACGGTTCGGTTTTTTTCGGTACAGTAATGAAAAAAATAGACAACTATTAAATATCTTTTACTTATTGGTAACCTTATTAAAACATACCACCACAGCAGTTAACTCTTTTTACACAATTTTTGAATGAAACAAATATATATAAAATCCTGCTTTTTCACATTGTTTGAATGAAAATAGAAATATAAAAGTGAAAAATAAAATCCTGCTGTTTTTTTAACACATTTTTTGAATGAAAAATATAAATATACATTTCTGCTTTAACAGTTTTACTCAATTAAAATAAAAAGTATAGTGCAGCTGGTCAGCTTTAAAGCCTGCTCAGATTCAGTTTTACTAGGAACTTACTTAGCTTTCCCACTTTGTTAAAGTGCAGTAAACAAAACATGCTTATATCTAAAGTGCAGCTTAAACAATTTTACTCAACTCCAATGGCGTTGGTTATTTCTTTAGCGCGATGGTCAGGGAAACGCTCTTTCTTTTTAAACGACGACGATATCGTAGTTTGCACCAGATTGCTTTTTCTAGTCGTGCCGGTTAACGTTCAAACTCGGGTGGTGTCGCTTTAGATGCGTTAGCATGTTAGACGTGTTTCCAAGTACATACCCGACCGCTGTTCTGCAGTGTCGGCACACTGCTTTTGTCTTGTCCACTTGTTTATTTCCATCTTCGTATTTTACCCTGAAACCAAAGTGTTCCCAAACGGAGGACTTAAGGTTTGCGGGTGGGTCTTCAGGTTCGTCAGGCTCACTTGCCATGTTGTCAAAATGCGAGAATGCGCTGCACAAAGTGAAAGCGGAGATTTACGGTCGGACTCGGTCCGTCACTCAATTATGTCCGTCGGGGAACTAGATATTTTAAATGGTTCGGCTTGCAAAAACGGAATTAAAATAAAACAAAATAAAATAAAATAATATCCTGCGCCCAATAATTCGGTACAGGGTCGTGCCGAACCGAAAGTCGCGTACCGAACGGTTCGACACAGATACATGTACCGTTACGGCCCTAATGAATCTTGAATGACAGTCTGCCACAGTGAATCTGACCTTTGACCTTTTGGATATAAAATGTCAAGACGTCATTATTTTATCCTATCAATTATTAATGTGAAGTTTTGTCATAATTAGCGCAAGAATTCTTAAGTAATGGCCAAAAACGTATTTCCCGGGGTCACACTGACCTTGACCTTTGACCACAAAATTCTAAACAGTTTATTCTTCAGTCCAAGTGTACATTTGTGCCAGATTTGAAGAAGTCCCCTTGAGGCGTTCTTGAGATATCGTGCTCACAAGGATGGGATGGATGGGATGGATGGACAGATGTATGTCCGGCCGAATGGACGGACAACCTGGAAACACAATGTCTCTGGCCATGGCTATAGCTGCTGCGGAGGCATAAAAATTACATTAAAGTAATATAATAGTGATAATGTAAATAGTAATGGACCAACAATAGATCCCTGTGGCGCCCGAATTACTGATGGTAAATGGGCTTAAATCCACTATATGGCACCACCATAATCTTCCCACAGAGTTCTCCCTTTAAGATAGGAATGAAATCAAATATGTACAGCATCATCTAGACCTAAAGACTGCAGGTCTAGGCTTATAATTCTACATGCAAATAACGAGCAGGTAGACAGGCGGGCTACTTTAGCCACCTCTCCACCTGGTAAAGAAGCAGGCTCAGAATCATTTAGTGTAAAGCAAAGCCAAACAAATGCAGGGCAAACACAATGGAAACCATGGTAACCACAACACACCAAGTACACATTACAACAGCTGTCTGCCAGAGTCACCACCCACTGTTCACGACTTGAGGACAGAGGTGATCAGCCTTTTTTGGCACGGGATCCCATTTTCACCACCCCTGGTATGTACTGAGTCATTCAGTTGATCAGATTAAAATGTTGATCTGATATGAATCAAAGTTGAACTGGGAGATTTTCTAACTGAATTTAGTGATGCTGAGGTTTTCAATGCAGAGAGTCCCTGGGACCAACGAGTGGTCACTGAGTGAGTCCCAGGGAAATTAAGTGGGTCCCAAATGAAACTTGTGTTTTTGACAAATAAGAGTTAAACTCGTGTTTGATGTTATGTTTACATTCAAGTATGTTAAAAAAATGTATCTTAATATTTAACAAAGGAAAACCCAAAAGTCCAGAGTGTAGGCGATATGTATCTTTATATAAAGTCTATGTATGACAAAAGCGGTCTATGACTATATCTACTTTTTCACAGGAAGTATAAAACACATTCTCTTATAAATTAAGAAATCCCATTAAATTATGTGAGTAAACTGTAAGAGACACTCATTATATTCTGAATTGTTTTTTCTGATTGAATTGTTAAAATTTTATTCATCCACCACATGATTAGACACGCTTTCTGAAGACAGACTGTGCTTAAATTGTAAAACACAGAATTCTGGGAATTTGGGAATCACAGATTTCATAAGGCCCTAAACATAACCACTATGTCAAACCGAAATGCATGAGATTTTTTACAGATTCTAATGCTTTCAATGCTGTGTCTGACTGAAATTACATAAGGAAATTGGGAATAGCCTTTTTTGTACCACATTGTCTGGCTGAGATTGACCTAGCTCTGGGCTCTGTCAACCCAGGTGCCAATTAGAGCCACAGAGATGACTTCTTCCATGCTGAGGGGAAAAAAAACAGTCAAAGGGAATGCCTGCAGATGTTCTGGAACCACCTACGCAAATCCTGAGCTCACTTTGAACACAGACTAAGGAGATGAAAGACACCAAGTGATAGATGTTCCCTGATTGTTTTCCCTGATGTTCCCTGATTGTATTCAAGGCCCTCTGTGTCACTGCCACAGCATAATAAGACTGGGAGCATGACTGTAAGCGTGTATCTTAATGTAACCCATGGTAACAGTTAGAATATGAAAAATACAGGAGAGCTCTTTTATTGAAATATTCATGGAGCAGATGTGACGGGGGCATCCCTTCAGACTGCAGTGCTTCATCATTCAGAGGTATTACATAACTGCAGAGTTCATAGACAGGCTCTTTCTCCTTGTCTTTTTGAGAGAAATTATCACCTTTCCTGAATGCAAACTAACCAAATGCATGTTTGAATTAGTCAGTTACCATTATCACACCTATTATCTAAATGTCATTTTTACTAAAACCATCCACATCATATGAAATGTTACACTCCACTGAAGAAGATTGGGGTTTTAATACAATAAATGCATACAAAAAAATGAAAAGAGATCCCATCAGCTCCTTTAACATGTTCACTGTAATTGAGCCCTTTTTTGCATCTTCTTACATTGTTGGCTGCTGCTTTATAATTGCCCATGTTTACAGATAGTTCTGGTAATCCATGGTTTCTGGTTGTGGAATGATTTAATTGTCCACAATTAACACAGACAGTGCTGCACTGCAGTCGCCTTTGAACAGCATTTAGCAGGGATCCACAGCAGGAACAGGACAGCACCTCCAACACATTCTTACTCCGTCCTCATCACATTTGGTACGTGACGTTTGGATGTGGACTTTCCATGTCGACATGTGACGTGCAGGTACCCTGGGTGCGTTGGTTGTTGACCTTCTGGGACACTGTGTCAACTTCTGCTTGTTACATGCATTGTGTGTTCTCAAACTACACTTTTGTGTTGTTTTCACAGGAAATGTACAGTTTGCATACAGTCTTTCAAAATAAACACTACATTGGTACAACATCGCAAATGCATGGGGTTACATTTAGCCAACACATGCACGTGGTTGGGTTTAGGGACAAAAGAACAAGGTTTGGCTTTGCAATTACCCTGGAACACTGGCCTTCCAAGTGAAAGTCGGTGGTTGTTGGAGCCATCCACCACCCCTTTCCGCCCGTCCTACGCAGACTTCCGCCCCCTTAACTTACATTGTTGTCCTGCCACATTTCCCCCTGATGCCATTAGGCGCCATTTAACAATAACAGCAACCGGCTGCATATCATGCCGACGTGAAAGGATGGCTTTTTTGGCAGTGTCTGACGCCAGAAGTCACTGACCAAGTGTTGGTATTTGACGACTTCAGAGTGAGACCGGTTTAGCACCTCACATTCCCATCACCACACCAGTCCTTATTCAACACACACCTCCTCTCCTTCTCTCCCGGAGTCCTCTACTCTGTCACATCAGCATATAGAAGAGGAGTCACCTGGTTGAATTATGCTGTCCAAAGGATATTACAATTCCTGATATTCAATTGGAAACTGATGCAGGCTGATGGTCATCCACTTAATTTTTCAACACCTGCACAATGGCTAGCAGGATGCTAGTTCAGCTGGTGCTCATTCTTCTCCATCTTTTCCTCAATGTGTACTGATGTTTACATTTCAACATCTCAAACTGGCTAGCTAGCAGCTAGCTAACAGAAGTTGGCAGGAGAAGAGTTTATAGACTGGTGAGTTGATGTCCTTATCCTGATGAGTGACTTGCAGCCACACCCCACCACCATCCAAAGCCATCCACAAAAGGCACCACCAAGACAAATATCCATGATATCTAACTTGAGCTGCTGTATTGACCACGGAAGCCACACTTGCCTACAGAGCTGTTCTATTTTTTTTTTCCCTCTGAGTACAGCAGTCCACGGCCCTCCAAGAGTTAGGAGATTAAATTGAACTGTGTAAAAAAACAAGTACAATCTGTTTAAACTTGATAAAAAATGAATACCTCATTGTACCAGAGGCAATGTGAAGCAGCAGTGCAACCATGTGGGTGTTTTTACATTTCACATTAAACTAAAACTATCAAATGCATCCTGCTGTTAAAACGATCCAGTGAATTAATTCAACAGTTAATATAGCCTACACGCTTCCAAACCCTCCATAGCCACCTGCATTATTACTTGGCAGAACTCAATTCACACACAGTGAAGCTGGCAGCAACCACACGCTGTGTAGCAAGTAAAAAAAACAACAACCCTGCTCTGCTCCGCCTACGTGATGCGCTGCACCCATGTTGCATGTAAGAGTATTAAATTTGACCATTAAAAGTGTAAAAGCTCTGTTACACCTCACAATACAAACAGAGTACTGAGGTTTTAGAAGTGTTTTGATTCATAGTTGATAGTAATCAAGATATCTTTCTCTACACCAGTGTTGGACAGACAGACCAACTAATATTGCAGGAATAAATTGTGGGACAATGTCTGAAAAAGCATGACTCTGAATGAAGGAATGGACATGACTCCCGAAACACTTCACTTTGTAGAATAACAGAGCAGTGAGGAGACAAAAGAGACTCTGGCTCTGAATGGTTAATCAATCATTAAGTCCTTCAAGCAAGCCCAACTTCAGAAAAAGTAGTGTCGTCACTGATGTTGGCACATGACTAGAATCACGTGCACCTACTAAAGACTTGGTCTATAAAGCTATAAAGAAACAATTTCAGTGGTTAATGTCTGAAAATGATTGGATGATGTGAAAACAGAAAGATAAGACAAGGGCCAATCACCATCTGTGTAGCTGAGATTACTCATCAAGCTTATCTGCTGGAAGGGTTAATGAGTCACGTGGTGAGAGGGGAAAACTAAACAAAAGGTGAAGTTTAAAACATAGAATGAGAAGGTTTTAGAAATTCTAAGCACCATATACTGAACATATACAAGTAGTCTAAGTTACCTGGATCTGAGTGTTCCAAACTGCCCCAGTGATGGTGTGTGCTCACTACATAAAATTTCAAAAGGTTATAAACAAATGAACATTTCATTCAGGTTATCTAAACCTAATCAGTTTAGACAATTTAACATAAATATGGCAAATCTAATTATTTGCGGGGCATCGGTAGCATAGTGGATAGCGCCGGTGCCCCATGTGCAGAGGCATTGCCTCACTGCAGCGGTCACGGGTTTGAGTCCGGCCTGCGACCCTTTGCTGCATGCCAGTCCCCGCTCTCTTTCTCTGTCTCCCCATTTCACACACTGTCCTATCCATTAAAAGGCAAAAGCCAAGAAAAATAATCTTTAAAAAAAAAAAAAAAAATCTAATTATTTGATTCCAGTGCGGCCATCAAGCTGCTTGTGTTTCTCACACCTAAGGATGCATACCGAGACCCGGTATTTTTTGGTACCGGTTCCTAATTGGGTCTGTACCAGACTACCATTAAGTTTCTGGACTAATGATACTGCTTATTTATTTTGTTTTTTTACGGCTACCTAACCATTGCATAATTATGACACTGCTGCCGCCGACAGGCGATGACGCAGCATGGTTGTCTCTCTCTAGTCAACAAACATGTCAGCCATCAGGGCTAAGCAGTCTAAGGTGTGCGCTCACTTTACTAAAGAGAATGAAAATTCGGCTCGATGTAATATGTGTCAGAAAGTAGTTGCGTCCAAGGGTGGAAACACCAGCAACATCATGAAGCAATTAACTACTCATAGTATAAAGCTGAAGGAGTGTGGCGTCTTTGACTGCTTAAGCAAAGCGGCTACAGTTAGCAGCCTGGCTAATGCTGGCAACGTTGTGCCCTCCTCTCCAGCAGCAGCCACTACGGGTCCGCCGATGCAAGCAACCCCATTCACCATCAGCAACCAAGGGCAAATGAAGATACCAGCGGCAAAGGTTGAAGAATGTCACAGGGCCGTTGCCAGGTTTACTGTGAAGGATCTGCAACCCTTCGCTACAGTTCAGTCCAAGTGGTTTAGGTAACTAGGCAGTAGCATACGTTAGCTTAGCCTAAGTCAAGTGTGAAGTCAGTTTGAGCACTGTGACCTGTTCTTTTAATGAGATAAATAATTTTGTATTGCTTTTTCTCTGATGATTGTTAGGGAGATGACCAAAGCCCTTAACCCAGGTTACACCACCCCCCCCTTCCAGGGAAATATTATCAGACACCCTCCTACCGGCTTGGTATGAAGTTGAGAAGAAAAATGTAATAGCTGAGCTTGCTAATGTGTCAAAAATGGCCATAACAAGCGATGGTTGCACAAGTATAACACAGGATCACTATGTCACTGTCATACTCCACTATGTGAATGAAGGCCAGCTAAGGCAGAAAGTACTATCAACCCAGGCAGTGTATGAGTCACAGAGTGGTCCAGTTGTGGCTGAAGAGATAGGAGAAGTACTTGCAGAATTTGGTGTAGGAGCAAAAGTCATAGCCATGACAGTAGACAATGCAGCTAATATGGATGTGGTTGCTCTGAATTGTATACACATATATATATATATATATAGTAGTATCGATAAGAGTATCGATAAGTATTGGTACCGATAAGGAGTATTGGTATTGGTATCGGTATCAATAAAATCCTAAAGATATGAATCCCTACTCACACCTGACTGACTGAAAATGGCAACAGAAATAAACATATTTGCCAATTATATATATCTCCACTATTGAAATCAGCTGTCAGTTATCTAGGTGACACTTTATTAGGCACACCTTGCCCATGTTAGGTCAGACCCTGTTTTGCTTTCAGAACTGCATGAATTCTTGGTGAAAATAGATTCATCAAGGTGCTGGAAACATTCCTCAAAGATTCTGGTCCATATTGGCATGATAGCATCACACAGTTGCTACAGATTGGTCGGCTGCACATCCATGATACTAATCTTCTGTTCCACCACATCCCAAAGGGGCTGTATTGGATTGATGTGTGGTGACTGTGGAGGCCATTGGAGTACAGCGAAATCAATGTCATGCTCAAGAAAGCAGTTTGAGGTGATTTGAGCTTTGTGACGCGGTGTGTTATCCTGGAGGAAGTAGACATCAGAAGATGGGTACACTGTGTTCATAAAGGGATGGACACAATCAGCAACAATACTCAGATGGGCTGTGGCATTTAAACACTGATCAGTTGGTACTAAGGGGCCCAAAGTGCACCCAGAAAATATCCCCCACACCATTACACCACCACCACCAGCCTGAACCGTTGATACAAGGCAGAATGGATCCATCCTTTCATGTTGTTTACCCAGCATGTTGTTTGCGAGCAGCAGAAATCAAAACTCATCAGACCAGGCAATGTTTTTCCAATCTTCTATTGTCCAACTTTGGTGAGCCTGTGCGAACTGTACCCTCAGTTTCCTGTTCTCAGCTGGCAGGAGTGGCACCCGGTGTGGTCTTCTGCTGCTGTAGCCCATCTGCTTCAAGGTTCAACGTGTTCTTTGTTCAGAGATGGTCTTCTGCACACCTTGGTTGTCACAAGTAGTTATTTGACTTACTGTTGTTTTTCTATCATCTTGAACCAGCCTGGCCATTCTCCTCTGACCTCTGGCATCAACAAGGCATTTTTGCCCAGAGAACTGCCGCTCACTAGATATCTTCTCTTTTTCACACCATCCTCTGTAAACCTTAGAGATGGTTGAGCATGAAAATCCCAGTAGATCAGCAGTTTCTGAAATACTCAAACCAGCCCGTCTGATACCAACAACCATGCTACGTTCAAAGTCACTTAAATCACCTTTCTTCTCCATTATGATGCTCGGTTTGAACTTCAGCAGGTCATCTTGATGATTCACACACATCTTCCCTCCGGCAGCACAGAAGATCTATACAATCAGCACATTTTCAATGTGGGCACCCAAGACCTTTGACCTTGAGGATATAAAATGTCATCACGTTATCGTATTATCCTATATGACATTTGTGTGGAATTTTGTTATAGTTTAGATAAGAATTCCTGAGTTAAGGCCATATTTTGTGAGGTCACAATGACCTTGACCCCCTGGCAACCAAATTCTCATCAGTTTATTCTTCAGTCCAAGTTGACGTTTGTGTCAAAATTGAAGCAATTCCCTTAAGGTGCTGTGGACATATCACATCCACGAGATTGAGACAGTTGCAAGGTCACAACACCCTTCATTTTTGACCACCAAAGTCTAATCAGTTCAATGTTGAGTCCAAGTAAACATTTGTGCCAAATTTGAAGAAGTTCGCTCAAGGCATTCTTGAGATATCGTTTTCACGAGAATGGGACAGATGAACAAACCAAAAACATATGGCCTCTGGCTACGGCTATTGCCAGCGCAGAGGCATAGGAAAAACCCTGGACAGACAAACTACTCTTCAGTGTTTTGGTGTCTGATAAACCTTCAGAATCATGGATTTTTGAGTAAAACTGGACTCACTGGATCTTATTTGATCTACAGGTACAGTAACTTAAACAACACACCCACATCAGTGCAGCCCCTTGTGTATCTTTAACTATATTCAGTCAGAACACATGGTAAGTGTCCTGTAACAACTGTCTAGAAGGTTGATGGAGCTGGGCCAGTGCATATCAGGTATGTATCAGAGAGAGATTGTTGTACAACAAAGACAGAACACTAGACATAGAGGAGTGATAATCTGTCTCCTTAGCACACTGTCACCACTGAAAGCCAATGTGCCTTGTTTTCTCCCATCACCATTTCAAAAGCATTGAGGGTCTATTACCAGCAGCACAATAAACTGCGTTAAAGAGTCCTTGAGCAGGACAATAAATACCTGAATTTAAGCTCTACAAGCTAAGTGCGTCTCTGCACACAGACACATTGCCTCTTTATTGTTTAGAAGATCAGCAGATGCAAGGGCTAGACTAAATATTAGATAAAAGCTTCTGTTGAAACACAGCAATCTGTCAGAGTAGGTTTGATAATTACATCATCAGAATAATGTAATGCTTTGCTTTATTCCGTTAGAGTGGGTGTACTTAAACCCCATCACAATAGACAGTTTAATGCTTTAGAAAACATTTACGAACATCTCCATTGTAGCAACAAAGACATGTTTACATATTAGGCAATGCTGTATGAGGGAAAGCATTTATATTTATCACTCATATGTTGACAGTCAGAGTGCATTTACACAAAGAATGTACATGAACGGATTTGAGTGTCCGAGTGACACAGAAAGACACCTGAAAATGTGGAAGTCTGTGCAAGCTGGGGCTCATGAAAAGTAAAAACAATAGGATATGAGCACATTAAGAGATTATTTATGGGTTAATGCCAAATCATAATATTCAGCAACAAAGTAACAGTTTCTACAGTGGTTTTAACTGAGCAGTCACAGCCATGGTTGAGAGCTGAAGCCTATGACAAAGTGCTTCAGGCTGCAGTTTCATGGCCAAATAGTGGCTTCAAATAAACCAGACTGAGTCCTCTCAACTTCTGTCTCAAAAGCAAAGTCACTATTTTTCCACAAAACATTTCACACTCAATATCTATTTTCACATGTGCTGTAAGACTGAAAGATTAAAATAATTTACATCAACACTGCAATGTATTAGAATGGGTGGGGTGGGGGGACGACTCCGCGGAGGTCTGCGCGGACTAAAAGCGGATGTCCGCAAGCCCTGTGTGCGCAAATCTCAGATTTTACGAACGGGCGGACTCCACTCCACGCACCAGTGTCACTCAAAAGACTGCTCGGCATGTATTTTTCACATCGCCATGACAGAAACGCACAAGAATTGGGGGTAATGTAGTGTTTCGAGGAAATTTTTACAGGAAACGACAACGCGGAAGTGTGCTCAACTATGGAAGCCTGAATGACTGCGGACATTCCTCGCGGAGTCCACTCCACTTATAGTGCGCCCGAGTCTGTGAGCACCTTAAATTAAAACCCTCAGCGCACACTGCAGCACAATCAAACAGATGCGCAACTCAGAGCATCAGAAGTGTCTCTGACACCAGACTCAGAGTGGCTCTGAGTGCGCTCGTTGGGTTAGTGTTGCGTTTATGGCCTCCCCCAAAAAAGGAAAGAAAAGACATAATTTTCAGACATACGCTTCGATTTTTTTTTTTTTTTTCCACAATCAAATCCCGTGCCATCGAACAAAGCTTCGAAGCTTCAAATTTTTTGGGTCAGCCCTAGACGATATTGATTTAAAGGTTAAGTGTGTAAGAATTAGAGGGATTTAGTGGCATCTAGTGGTGAGGATTACAAATTTCAACCAGCTGAAAGTTCTCCTGGTTAGAATTCCTTTAGTCATCATCGTTCAGGAGGTTTTTACTGGGAGCTGAATTATCCACAGAGGTCTCTTTCTCTTCAAAACAAACAGACCAATGATTAAAACTGGAAAAATAGAATAAAGAAGAATAAAGAATAAAGAAGTTTCATGTTACAAATCAGTTTTTTTCCAATGATGCTCGTTCAAGATGGTCTTCTAACTATGGCGGACAACGCAAAAATGCAAATAGCCTGAGCTACATTCAGTGTTTGATTTTCACCATTCTGGGCAACTGTAGAAACATGGTGGTGCAACATGGCGATCTCCATAGAAAAGGACCCACTCCCTTCACTCCCGTCCATTCGTCACCTCTTTTTATATGCCACAACAATGAGGTAAAGCATAGAGAAAGCAAGAGAAAAAGAGGAGGGAATGAATATAGCACAATTTCATTACAGGCGTTGCACATTTAAAGATCTTTCTGATATTGAGGACATGCGTTGACCACTATCGTGGCCAACCAGTATCGTGTTACACATCGTCATTTGACCTACACCTAAGGAGCATATTTGTTTGGCAGGAGACTCAGCCAACAGTCACTTAATGTAAAAGCCATTTGCTTGTCTTTCTAGTGCTGCACCCAGGCCCACCCTGGATGGAAATATGGAAATCTGGTACCTGTGGATGATGTCACTGACGTTTCTACAGCCTTTGACTGGGCAAAGAAAATAAAGTGTGCTTGTATCCTTACAAGGATGACTGATGAATATGATGGTGTGTGTTGAAAGTGAGGGTAGAATACAAAGAGCTTCTGAGCTCCTTCTTCTTGACTGCAGACACGGCATACTTAACAGACAACACAAAGTGATAATAGCTTTTGATCCCTTGCATCAAATCAGAGACCACCTTTGAGAATGATCCTGTCTGAATTGTTTAACTGACTGAACTGAGAGCTCAAAACAATACACATTTTCTGATGTCATCCTGCATCAAACACCATCCACATTCCAGCAGATTACACAAAGTAGCAACTTCTTAAAGGAGGTTCATGGGTACCGTTTAGCTCACACAGCACCTGAGGATAAAAAGCAGTTACATGGCCAGAAACCAAAGCACTGAAATCCAAGAGGAGGATGGATTTGTTTAAAAAATAAATGAGTTTTCACCAGGTGCTTAAAGGTGAACTAAGCATTATCTGTGCACTTTTAACAGCTGCTCTTCCTTTGAATGAGAGACAAACATAAGCAATGACGGCATAAAAGCTTTTCTGACCGCGAGGGGAAAACAAACATCAGTAGAGGGAGAGAGAGTTACAGCAGCTCAGGTTGAATCGGTGGAAAATTGAAAAGCAATCCCTGGTGGGTGGGTGTTTTTCTGCAGCGCTTATACCTGCTCAGTGACGCCCCCGAGGGCCGCGGGTCAACCTGAGAGCATCGTCTCTTAGAAACACTGCGTGGTGAGGCACATGGCTCTGTGTCATCACTGCTGTTAACCCTTTAGAGGCAGCTCGGCTTGAGTGTAGTGTTACCGTGCCATTTCTCTGACCCAGCAGTGGAACCACCTGCAGCTCATAAAAACCAGCCTTCCAGACCAATCATAGACTGGAGACAAAGAGCAAGCTAACGCAGGCTTACATCACCCACCGCTGGAAGTTTATCTCACAATATAACCACTGACCTTTTAAAAAGAGACGGGGTATTTTTAGAGGTGGAAATACGTGGCTTTATAAAAGGATCACTTTTCACACTTTTTGAGCACTCCCAAAGGAAATAGCTTTACAGGTAACTGCTTGGTGAAGAGGGTGGTAGTGACTCAACAGGAATTTGCATCAGAATGCACTTAAACAGTTGGGCAACAACAGAAAAAGCATTCTATTTCAATGACTTGAGTATCTGCCCCCATTAAATCCTTATGGTTGGTAAGATGATGTATACTAGAAAAATGTTTAGGGCTGTCACAACTGTTGAGACTGAAAAAAATCATTTTATTTTATTTTATTTCTGATTAAGTCTGAAACCAACAACTATTTTCAGTTATTCTCTAAATTAAACAATGAAGCGTTTGGTCTATAAAATGTAAAAAACATGTTGGAAAAAAATAGAATTCATAATTTCTCAGAGACCAGAATTATTAAAGGCCCGTCCCCATACTCCTTGTAGATGCCGGTTGGAAATGTAGATGGCTCGCAGCTTCCTGTTTAAAANTTCTGATTAAGTCTGAAACCAACAACTATTTTCAGTTATTCTCTAAATTAAACAATGAAGCGTTTGGTCTATAAAATGTAAAAAACATGTTGAAAAAAATAGAATTCATAATTTCTCAGAGACCAGAATTATTAAGGGCCCGTCCCAATACTCCCCCCAGCCCCCCAGCCCTACCCCTTGGCCCTACCCCTACATTTGCGCGTTCCCGCGAGGGGTAGTAATGTCCCAATTCCTTTTTGTGTGTAGGGGTAGGGGGCATAACGAGGGGTAGTGGGTATGAAACTAGCCCTTCGGAGCGAGGGATTTCAGATGCTGACTTGCCAGTGAGGGGTAGACGTCGCCATGGCTACCACCGAGCAAGAGACGGAGAAAAAGTTCATACATAGCTAATGTTACCGTCGTCAGGTTGCTTGTTAGCTAGCTAGCTAGCTCGAACTATCTGGCGTCTGTCATCTGCTCTGTTCTGCAAAATTGTCGGATATTTCACATTACGATAACACGCCAGCTAGTGTAACTATGCTGCCTCGTAATGTTAGCTGGCTAGCTAGCTAGCAGAAGTCCCCTCGTTGCTTCATTTTGAGGGCCAAGGGGTAGTGGACAAGGGCTAGGGGTAGTGGTAGTGGAAAGGGGGGGGGGGGTTATTGGGATTGGGCCTAAGTCTAAAACCTCAAGCTTTTCATCTTAATGTCCTATGTGACAAAGATAAACTGAAGTTGAATCAGAAATTGTTTAATATGCTAAGTTGTAGGATATCACACAATCACACGTTGGACAAGGATACTTTGAAATAAGGCCCTTTTCCACCAACATTTACAGGAACTTTTATTACCAGGAATTTTTTTTACCTGGGTAAAAGAATTCCTGGTAATCTGTGTGGTTTGCGTTTCCTCCGCACCTCAAAGTTCCAGAAAATGTATTCAAATTAGCGTGATGACGTAGATGATTCGGCGTGTGTCCTTTATTTGGCTTCACCAGTTTGTTTAATGGTAACATACAGTAGTGCTGGTGTAGAGAGCTGGGACTGTTTGTCTCAGCCAGCAGCTAAGGTTAAAAGTATTTTACGTTAAGTGTCAAACTAAGTTAGTCTACATTAGGGTTGGGTACCGAAACTCGGTACTTTTTGTACTTGGTACTGATTCACGTTGGTACTACCGAGTACCGATTCACTTAAAATGAAACGGTGCCAAATTTCGGTACCTGAGGTGAAGGCAGAGCGAGAGCACATGACTCGCACCTCAGACTCAGCAACAATGGCGACAAAAAAAATGTGCAGACAAACATTAACGTGCGGCACTGTTCCTAAATGTTCTCAATAAAATGTTGAAACTGAGAAGTTTAGACTATGGGCCCGAACGACGCATAGTGCGTCCAAATTCACACCCGTTCTTCTCTGTGGATTTTCTCCGCGACCGTGCGTCATAGAGAAGCAACGCATATCAGCAGAAACAGCAGGATTGTAGCTTTCCGACAAGGCCAAGCACTTGTCAGTAGTCCAATGTTTTCACAGTGAAAAAAATTGATAAAATTACACTAAAATGATGAATAACAGAGCTTTCATACAGCTTTGCACACACATTATTCTTGGATGGATTACTCGCGAACACAGGCTCGCACAGAAATGCCATGGATTACTCGCGAACACAGGCTCGCACAGAAATGCCACGCATATCACATGAAAGCGCAGGAGCACACATCATTGTGCTATCATCCCATCACGCTATAAATCCAGATCAACTGTCTACAAAATAAAAACCTGACAAATTTCTTTACAATCCGTTATACAGATCTTGTTATCAGTCACTTCATATAGTGAGGAATATCGTATCTTACCACGTCTTAGGCTTGCGTGTGTTTCTCCCTGTCTATCCACATTTGTAGTCCAGCTTTCAAGATGCAAATATCTCCATATTGTCCAGTTGACACTCCATCAAACTTTGTATGACAAGACTAGGGTGACCATATTTTGATTTCCAAAAAAGAGGACACTCGCCCCAGCCACGAGATAGTCTACTTAAATGACACTCGCAGTTTACTCAAAGATGCCTTATAATTTTAATATATTTAAAGTTTATATGTAGGCTATGGATAGAAAATTCAGTTAGCCTATATTACAAAACAATATCTCTCAAAGACAGAAATTTAGATAGGCTTCTCAGAGGTTACTCAACTTGCTTTTATTATGCCTAAAATAATAATCTTTCAAGTTTCAATTGTACAAAAATAAATATAAATGTAAAATAAATGTAAAATCTCTGGAATTAAATAATGATAGAAATAATGTCTCTTCTGTGTTAGAAAAATCAACTTGTAAAATAATAGCTATCTTTTCAAGTCTTACTGGACAAATAAATAAATAAATAATATGAAATAATGTTCTAAATAATACCTCTTCTGTGTTAGAAAATCCAACTTTGAGCTTCCCGGCACCTTTATTAGACACAGAATCATATGTGCCAGCTTTGCACACGGTGCACTCAGCCTTCCATATATCCCGACCGGGTCGGGATGGAAAATTGGAAGCTGCACTTGTGCTTTGGCATCTTGGAAGCTTAGAATAATGCTGCGCTGCCGGTGTCTGCTGCTTCCTCGTTGTGAGTGTTGGAGACCCGCCGATAAGGCAGCCTCTCGGGGATTACGCACACACACACACACACACACACACA
>NC_065519.1:42173617-42192359 GCF_006386435.1 Epinephelus moara
ACAGATTTGTTTTTTTCATTGATATAAAAATTAATATAAAATACAGGCACATTGAAGGACATGGAATGATGGCAAATCTGGTTAGCCCAGATTGTCCTGGAAAAAGCAAGATATAGCATGTGTTTGTAGCCTTTATAATGACTGTGATATGAGCTTAAAAGTAAAGGCAGTAAAAATACCCCAAAAAGGCCTAGGGCCCATAGGGTTAAAAAGTACCGAAATAAGGTACCGTTTGGTACCAGTACCGTATTCCAGATACCGGTACCGGTACCGTATCGGTTCAATTATGAACGGTACCCAACCCTAGTCTACATACAGACAGATATGATCAATAGGAGTATGGTATTATCCTTGGCATTGGCAGACACCCAAACTTAAAGGAGTCAGATTGGGACTTGGGCCAAAGACACCCTATTGGGACATCCCTATCTGTAATGTACACATTATGTGTGAAATGCTTCAAGGTAGATATTCTTCAATGTAATAACAGCCTTCAACTGCATCCAGTGTTCCATTTTCATTGCGTTAAGGTTGTTAAAATGATCTTATTCCAGTCTGTCTCATATCATCTGTCTGTTTGCTCCCTATTTACTCTACCTAACAGTTGGATTAAAATATATAAATAAATAAATGATCCTGTCAGTTGTAGCAACTGATTTGGATCTTCTCCAGCCCTGTTCAGCTCTCAGTGATGTTGAAAGATAATTTCAGTGGATGTGTATATTTGATATACAGTGTCCTACTTTGCTGCCCTCTGAATTGAATGACCCACTGTAACAAATACACACACTGTGTAACTGAGACACACACAGGTAAGAGCTTGCAGATGTTTGTCAAAGTTCTAAAAAAAATGAACAGATCCTTGCTTTGCATTATTTCAGAGGCAGTATACCTGTAGCGTACTGAGCTGGCCTCTGTCTGCATTTTGTCTACACAATCCTCTCAACTAATTCATAACAGATTCTGTTCAGGAATGTGTAACAGAGCATATTGAAATAAAACATTCAATCATCCTATCACTGTGGAAAAAAAGCAAACCAGGAAGTCAAGATCTGTTATAGTACATGTTTTTCAGAAGCAAAGAAAATACCTTATGATAAGTATACCCTCAACATAATCTCTGTAGCATAGTTCCCTCCAGTGCCTTATTGTTGGGAGACACTGATCTTTCATCACCTCCTCCACAGAAACCAGGTGCTTATTCATCGTCTGCTTGTTCATCACGCTGCCTGTCAGCCCACACTTCAACACACCTACACAGAGTGCGCTGTGAGACTTTATACCTGACTGTCTAGTTTCACTTCATCACTCACAGTGAGAGAATGCATGTTATACAATCTGAATATAGTGTCTCAAGTTTTATAAAATATACAACAGAGTTGCAGATTGCTGAATATGTCTTTGCTAATACTGCAGCTATTGGCTTCCATAAAATCAACTTGCACTAAACACAAAGTACAGCTGAGGCTGATATCTTAAGCTTCGCAGGTATCAAAAAACCAAAGTATTGGACAGGCTGAAGTGTTGGCCTGATGATAGCACTAGATCCAAAGTTAATGGATCAACAAGTGATCATTTATCCTGAGGGGATAGTGAATATCTGTATCAAATGTTATGGCCATCCAATAGTAGATAAGATATTTCACTCAAAACCACAAATTTTAACTTACAGTTTAGCTAGAGGTCAGGTTATCACCAAAGTAATTATTAGTCATTAAATGGCAATCCATCCAATAATTGTTGAAACATCCCACTCTGGACCAATGTGGTGGACTGACAGACAGACAGACAGACATTGCCATCGACAGAACCATATGTTGCTAGCATGGCTAACAATAAAAGCAGCTTTTGCAGACCCGTCCTCCATTATTATAAACAGTGACCAGCTACAACATTTAGACCATCACGATCATCTCATTACAATGCACTGCTCTGCTTGGAAACCCTGGATCCTAAAACATGTGGATGCCACCTGACAGGCAGCACCCACCCAAATATCATTGCAGATCAAGTGCACTCCCTAAACGTCACTCCTCGGTAGCCATGCCATTGTCATGAGGGGGTGTGCTTGGTCTACAGCAATGTTTGGGTGGGTGGAGCATGTCAGGTGGCACCCACTTCAATGTAGGGACCCAAGGTTTCCCAGCTGAATATTGCATCGTAGCAGGATGATCAATATTATTCACCTTACACGTCAGTGGTTTTAATAATATGTCTGACAGGTGTATTTTTATAACTCTGGTGAATATCAGAAACAGAGGCTGAAGGAGCATCTCACAGACTTCAGTCATTCTGTACCAAACATCAGCCGGAGATGAGCTACAGCTACTTTGTCTAAGCAAATGAATATTACATGCAAAGCCTGGAACTAAAAAAAGAGAGCCTGTGCAGACTGCTGCAGTACTTTGCATAAAATCCTTTGGCTTCCACTGTTGGGATAACATGTTTGTACAGCTCTGTAGGAGCAGATCCCTAAATAACACCTTTTAACAATAAAACTGACACTGAGCACATTTCTTTTAATTGGCGGTGGCACTGTCTCTTTTTACTATGGTATCTTCATTTTGCACCATTAGCAGGAAATTCTGCTGGTGGTGGGCTTAAAGGTTGAGTCTGTAGGATGTAGTGGCATCTAGCAGTGATGTTGCAGATTGCAACCAGCTGAAACTTCTCCCATGTCTCAAGTGAGTAAGAGAACTACGGTGGCTGATGAAAACACGCAAATGGCTCTGTCAAGAACCAGTGTTTGTTTTGTCCATTCTGGATTACTGCAGAAACAACAGAGTGGACTTTGTGGAAGAGGACCCGCTCCATATGTAGGTATAAACAGCTCATTCTAAAGCCTCCTGCAGACTATGAGATTTTAGCAATCTTCTTACCTTAGTGCTTAGATGCTTCGTCCGTCTTTATGCAATCATGGTCAGAGCTGGAGGACACATCATACAGGCAAGGCTTCTGCTGCCACAACTCCACAAGGTTTTTCCTCTTTGCTGGAACCTTACACATTTCTTTTAGCGCATTTCACCTCCAAGCTAAGCTGCTATCCACCTGTTTATTTGTGTTTAGCACCAGTGCATCATTTCATGCTGCATTTCTATTGGTTGGTTAGTAGACATAGGCTGCAACAGCTGTCACACTGTGAGATGGTCATCCCCAATTTCTGACACTGTCAGAATTTTATCCTAGGCTGTCTTTGATCGCAAGACCATGACAACATGACCATTTTAGAGCCACGACCAAAAATATCGTCAAGTCAGTCATCCTTCGTCTGGGACAGCCCAAACTCACACAGTGTATACCAGGCTTAAGGTAACAAAGCACAATGACTCTTAGTTTAAAGTGATTATAAACTAATGAAAACATAATTATTAATATTATATTCCATTTCTGCAAATATATCCCCCTAAATCCGACACACTGGACCTTTTAAGTCTGTTGCTCTATCAGGAAACACTGTTCAAGTGGAAAAAGACCTGGATGCAAAAACAATAAAGCGGATGAGTATTTCGAGTTTCATTATCATTTTTCTTCTGAGTTGCTGTCAGACGGACTTAAAGAGAAACATTTGAGCTGATTTCTGTTTAATCGTCTGTATACTGATCCTATGATTTGACTAAACCTTAATCCTTTGATGGAGTAATTCTACATAAACCCATAAATAACCATGAAATCAACTTTCTTTGAGCATTTATTACAATTGACGATTATTTTAATGTAGCCTACATTTACTAGGGATGCACAATAATATCAGCATGTATCAGCAGTATAGGCAGATATTGGCTTTAAAATGAACAGAAATGAAATGATCAGATTTGGCCAACATGCTTTTTCTTAATTTGCACAATGAATGAATATTACATACACTGAAAAGCATGCTATTTCATGTCTCTATTTGCTGGTGGAGTATGCATGCATAATATGATGTTAATTCTGCTACAGAAGAGACCTGATGATCACTAAAATTAGGTGGGGGGAAAAGTGGATATATCGATACCTGTATCGGTTATCGGCCAAATAAGTTGTTATACCATATATCGGCATATCAGCTATTAGCAAAATATCCACTATAGTGCATCCCTAACATTTACAGAACTGCTGAAGAAAGTGGGGTCAGAAGAGCATTGTTGGTTTGATGCAAATCAAATCAGTTACTTGAATGTTTCATTTGTTGGTGAGCTGACTGGATACCGACTCACAGGCCATAAAAATATGCTTTTAAATGTTCATCATTGTTGCGTGTTTCCAAACACTGAATCACTCTTAAAGCAAACACTTAGGAAACAAGGCTGTTTGCTTTTGGCCGACACAAGTTGGGACTGACAGCCCCTTCCTGGGCCAGTTAGGAGCATCATTAATCATTAGGATATTTTGTGAACATGGACTAGAGTTGCACTATGTGCACTAGCATCATTCTACAGCACTGTATTTGAAAGCAATCTGAGAGCATGCATAATGCTATTTCATTTGTAGCACAATGCAGGCTTTTAAGCGCAGTCTTCTGTCAGGGTGTTTGTGGAACATGTGCTGCCTCATCACAAATTTTGCTGTTACTCAGTAATTATCAGCCTGAGAGTTTGTGCAGAGAAAGCTTATTCAAGCCGCTCCAGGATGTTGGGTTTGCAACAACTAACGCAAATTAAACCAGCCCTTAAGAATCCTGCAGGACCTTGCAATTTTGCAAAATCACCACAACTTTTGCACACATCGGTACAGTAAGCGTAGTTTCATTTGAGTTTTATTACTCATAGCAGTCTCACATAACGTCACCAAACTCACCTCCTTGTTTCTGATTGTACAGGTGCAGACATCTGACACAAACTTCTCACACGTTCCAACAAAAATGACAGCTCAAGACCATGCAGGGCAATTCCCATGTTTTGCCATCCAGGATCAGCAAACCCATCTTACTCTTTAACTGTTCTTTCAAACAACATTGGATTGGATCATCCTTGGATCAACTTTTATTGTGTACCAAATCTGGATAACTAGTGCTCTACATGTAACTACACATCACAATGTAGGAAGCCTATCAACAAACACGCTGCAATTACCACTTATCGCTATAGGTGCTGCTGCAGAGAATGAAAAAGTGATTTTTGAGATTATAACTTTAAATTAATTTTCTTTAAATTTTGTGTGTTATTTGTGTGAATATTTTATGGAGACAATATTCTTCTTTTTAACTTTACTGTACTGAAAGGTTTTATGAGTAGCCTAATGTCTACTTAATCTGCTTTATTAAAGCAACTGTTAAACAAATCAAGTGCAAAATATAATATAAAATCTACATATATTTAACCAATTTAAAAGTTTTATTACATTGTGCTCCCTTAATCCACCATGACTCCACCCTTCTGCTGGGATCAGGATAATCCTGATGTTTTGAATCAAAGGTATCCTGATCCTACTAAAAAGTTTTGACCAACACATACTGAAGGTTTGGTCCAGATCAAAACCAAGATTGGATTACATGATCTAATCCAATTTCAGAATACTTTTTTCTTTTGAACAACCTATTTTCATGATTTGATCCAATCCAATCGGATTACTTCTGAACAACTGGGCCCTGACGTTCTGCATGAAAGTGGGGGTAAACGGTTTTGCACCACGTGCAACGTTGTAGTGGAGCACAAACACTCTTCTACCACAAAACACCACCAGATAATGGCTGAATTGTGTGGACAATAGGCAAGACAAATCATCATGACCGAAGCTGATGCATCCACATCCATTGTACGTGCATAAAGAATCACGGTGACTTAGATTAAAGAAGCAGGTAACGTTGGTGTAGAATAAATCACAAACTCAGAGCAGTGCAGTGTTATTCTCACTGGAACAAGTTGCCTTTGATTTTTAATAAATTACACACAAATAACCTTTTTTTTTTTTTTTGGCAATTTTCCCTAAAACATTGCAACATGCATCACAAGTATTTAGAAAAGGCTGGGCCGCAACAATCCCCAAAAAAAGCCTGAGAAACACTGGAGAGACTGGTTATTTACTTTAAATCAAGTGGACACCTGACACAGTTTATAAAAGCTTTATCACAGGAACAACTAGAAGAGTTAAGTCAAAAAGAGAAGGGACCTTTGTTGTCACCACCCCCACTAACCTCCAGAAAACTCATAACACGGTTGCTGAGGGCTGAGGCTCTCTGCCATCCACCCTGCTGGATGTAGGGGGACTGGGCGCACGTTCAGGAACGCTACATTCAGCCCAATGTGAGCAGCAGAGGCGGTGCTGTCACTGCTGTCTGCAGACGGTCTCGCTCAGACAGTGCAGAGTCAACAGAGCTCAGTGGGAGAAGCCTCTGTGTTTGGCTTGTCTGAACTCTCTCTGACACGCAGCAGTTTGCTGTTCAGCACGCTGGTTTAAGGGGAATCCTTTACAGAGGACACAGATACAGTCTTTACTGCGCAGGACTGGGCATGTACACACTGACAGATGGTGGCTGCACACACCTTCACACAGTCTCACAGAGCACACACACACACACACACACACACACGCACTCTTCCTAGAAAAGAGGTTTAGAACTGAGAGGTGCATCAAAATTGTAAAGCTTCTCAGAGTCATAGTTCAGTCAAATCTGAACAAAGGCACAGTACACATATTTCTGGATTCAGTATCTCCAATTACACAAATACATATCCACCCATAAATTACAGTCACATAATCACACGAATGATGTAGAAACTGATTTTTTTTTTCTTTTTTTTTTCAAAGTTTTCCACTGGTGGCGGAGTTGTTGAATCATGCAAACACAGCCGTCCTCTTTCATTTCTTCAACCACCTCTTTGAAAAAGGTCGGCGTTGTGATATTTGTGCATATGCAAAAACCTGTTGATATCCAACTCTTTCATAATGTTTAAAAGTAGGTGTGTTTCTCCTTCTGACCAGAAATGTGGGGTTTTCTTTTGGGCATGCATCTCTACTCCAGCCTGAAAAACTGTTGGCTAGTTGGTTTGTATTCAACATCTCCATGGCAATGCACAGAATCAACCATAAACAGGCAGGAGGCCATGTGTCACAAACTGTAGTAAAAACCTCAGTTGAGACACATATTCCAAATGTGTTGTATACACGTTCAAAGAATTCTCCTGAAACTGGAATAATCCCACGTCTTAATCTAAAAATGCTTCATTTGGAAAAAGGCCTAGTTTAAATATATGCTCTGTGCATGTCCTGTACCAAATTCAGAATATTAGCATGTTTGGAATAAGAGTAGAACATCAGTGTGCATGTGAACATAGTCAGTGAAAAAGAAAGCAGGCAAAGATGGTGACAAGAAAAACACCCTGAATACACCCTTTAGACGATGTGCACCAAGTTCACTGGAGCTATTTGTAGCAAAGGGTCAAGTACAGGACAGTACACCACGAGCCACGCTGTTATCAGAAACAAACACCTGTCCCTATTTTCCAAAGATTAAAGAGTTCTGTCTCATATTCTGGCACTGCCTCTCTGAACAGATTCAAGTCCTGTAAGCTTTCATGTTTGTCCTGTTCTGCTTTGGTCAGTTCCTCTTGTGTGAAATATGCACTGAACAAAAATTTAAATGCAACACTTTTGTTTTTTTCTCCCATTTCCCACAGGTCTAAGCTAAAGCTCTCAAATGTTTTAATGCACTTAACAGATATAATTCTGTCAGATTTTGGTCACAAATTTGTTAAAATACATGTTAGCGAGCACTTCTCCTTTTCCAAGATAATCCATTCACCTGACAGGTGTGGCATATCAAGATTAGGGCTGTACCCAAATATTCGGATATTCGAATATTCGTTTCTATGGGTAGGTATTCCTTATGAAAATTTGGTATTCCATATTCGTTTTTTTATTTACTTTTTTACATTTTGGTGCTAAATGTAGTCTTTTTGTTGTTGGTAAATGTAGGTTATCAATAAAAATCAAAACTTTTAAATTGCATTGTTAAAAATGTGAAAATATAGTATCGCCTACCAACTGAGCTTGTGCGCACGGCACGCTTGAGCACATCCGTCTGAGGCTGTGGATCAATGCCAAGTTTTACCACTTTATCACTATTCCCTCTAACTTGTAGCTGTTTTTTTGTTATCTTTTGAATTTAATATGAATTATGGAACCGTTTTTGTCAACGTTTGTTTCCCCCGTTTTTTACAATAAATTATTGTTTAAAGTTTCAACAAGTTTCTTTTGGAGTGCGTGACACAAGTGTGTTTTGAAAACGACCGCGGACTGTCACCTGCTCAACGCATCAGTACCTTCGGATGCCATGACAGTAATAGCCAATAATGTCAAAATATCATTTACAGACCGATTTAACAGACGATCACTGCTGCCCGACCCGCAGGTCCATTTGCGGGTCCTGTGGGATTAAACAGGATGACTAGCCAATGCGAAAATCAAAAGAAAGCATAGAATAATGTACTGAAGGAGACTGTTTGCCATCACATTTTTTTGTGGTTTGAGAGCAAAGATCCGGTCGCCGCTGTGCAAAACTACAATTAGGTCCGAAAAAACCCCGGAGTACGCCTACGCCCCCCGGAAAAATGTTTTTTCCTTCGACAACAAACCCTCGTGGTTACATTTGGCCAACGCTGTTGGTGCTGCTGTTTAATCAGCATCTTGATATGCCACACCTGTCAGGTGCATGCGTTATCTTATGGAAAGAGAAGTGCTCACTAACATTGATTTTAGCAGTTTTGAAACCAACATATGAGAGATATTGACTGAGTGGATAAAAAAGTCTTAAATCTTTAACTTAAACCTGTGTTAAACAGAAGTGTTGTGTTTGAAAATTTTGTTCAATGTACTTTTATGAGGATTCTTAATTTATTTTAGATCTCTTATTCCTGGTGTATCTCATATACCTAATAAAGGCTGAGTATAAAGCGGCACACAAGCGAGTTGGTGTTGCATTTCCATAAAGTTGTTGGACTTGCAATGGACGAACGCCTCAAACTCCACAGCCACTATGTCAAATACAGGCTTTCTGTTAAATTTTAACGTTTCTTAGCCCAAGCCAAGATGACCCTGATGACATCATCAGAGCCTTACAGTCATCTGAAAATAATGCACACTCTCCGGCCAATCAGTTGGACTCCAGTTTTATACAATGATATAACTGCTATATAAACTGGCAGAACACAGTACCAGCTCACAACAGTAATGTTAACTGTTCTCAGAGAGAGAAGCCTGGATGCTTGTCAGGTGGGAGGCAGTGTGTGTGTGTGTGTGTGTGTGTGTGTGTGGGAAGTGTGATGTGGGAATGTTGAGCTCAGGGACTCCAGCACTGTAAAGCAGAGGGAACTGCTCTCCCTCTCTCCTCGTCTCATCATGTTATGTAACAGCCTCCAGGCCATTGTTTTAAAGCGCTAGCCGCTCTTCCACTTTTCATGCAGAGAATCACAGCCACTCATCAGATGGCTCGGGCTCGTCCACAAGTGTTGCAGAGAATAGGGACAAAAGCACCAAACGTATGCAAGTTTTTCAAGAGGCTGGCAAAAGTCCAAGTTCACAGGAAAAGCTAAAATTAGTGCCAATAAGGAATGTGCAGAGCTGAAGCCCATGCAGCGAATATGTAGTGAGATCCTCAACTTACTCATTAGCACACAGAGTCCAACAGAGACAACACAGGCTGTGGACCTGCTGTAGTAAGTTTAACACATCTCATACTGCCTCTGTCCAATCTAATCCTGTACCCTACAAAAAGATATTTGCAAGCCTGCTGGCTGCAGAGTGACACACATTGCCCAAACTGTACAACTGTGTGCTGGTGCACAGACACACAGGTTCTATAGATGAACAACAGGACACCCACTTAGTGTTGAATCATTGCAAGGGTACGTGCACAAATTACTTTATAACCTAGGAATCCCTCTCAGTTCCACCTAATCTGGACCTGAACAGATAAACCAACCTGACATTCTTCCTGCGTTCTTACACAAACACACAATAGGAAATATAATAATATTATTTGTTATTAGTAGCACATTCTGGTACATTTTTATCTCTGTTGTGTTGTCTCTAAGCCAAGGTGGTGTTGCACAGTTGTGTGTTTCCAGGGCAACAGTTGCTCACCAGGTGCAATAAGATCCGTAGTTCACTGTAATGCACTTCTGTGTGTTGTTGATGGCACACGGGGGCAGAGCACTTTATCCATCTTCTATCATGTTTCAAAGCCGTTAGGGGGGAGAGAACTTTTATCACCTACATGTACAGTCAGCCATGGTACTGAGAGGCATCACACTGACCTTCCTTATAAGGATTGGATATGTCAAGTGAGACTATGTGACTTCTGAAAGAAGAAACAGTACATTTATTTAGTATACAAATGAGTTCATAAGCATTAAAATGCTCCTTTGCTTAGTTCAGGACACCCAGGGGGGCTGCTTACTGTCTTACTTGGTTTGGTATGACCTGTAGCTCATGGAGGCTGATTTTTATATTGGCAGACTTAAGATATAGATTGCTGTATGACACACAGTTACTTCTCTGACTTTATCATTCTTGCGCTGCTCTGACACTATGTTAAGCATTCTCCAGTATTCTGTATTTCTGGCCACAATGGCTGCACACAGGGCCATCACCAGAACTGTCTCAAATAATACTGTCGGGGGGTAAAAAACACCTGCTGGCTGCTACCCACTTGATGTTGGAACAGCATCCGATTATGGATTATGCGTTGTCGATAGCCAGTAGCCTCCCAATAGAGTCAGGTGCAGTGGTGCCAGTTTGAATATAAACTACGGATGAAATGGATAATAAAGGTTAAATAAAAAAAGCAAAAAAGTGGAGTGTAGAAGGTCAGAGAGGAAAAGAAACACATCTTGAGGCTGATGCTGGAAGTTAACAGATTTCTTATGCAAGAATAACATTACAGATTCCAGTGCCACGTAATATCCTGCTAGCTGCAGCGCTACCATTAACAGTCAACCAGCTCCAAATGAAGAAGAGAACAAAAAAGTAGCAGGTCAGCAAGTCTCTGGCATTTTCTTTCTCAATTTTGATCAGTATTAGACTCTGCTAAATTTTAAACCCGTCCACTTTTTAGTGGCCCACTCAAATTTGAATGATTTGATTTAAATCCCTCTTGTAACTGTATACCTCTTAAATATTCCATTTCACTGGGAAACACACCACAGCATAGAGGCTAAAGACGCTATAACTTCTGTTTCACTGAGACTTTAATACTTAAAGTTTGACTCATGAAAGGGTTGCCCACAGAGACATATCACCCAACTCCAGTTTCCCCACAGCTCGTCTGAGCTTTTTAGCTTGTTTTAGTTAACCATTTTGGTTTTCATGCCTGCCAAATACAGTGTTCGGTTCATTCTCACAGGGCTCATTAACCTGGTTTACAGCAGCAGGAGGCAGCTGTTTTTAGTGAAAAAGCTCTGATAAACTCAGCTTACACCACCTGCCTAGCATCAAACAGCAGACGGACACAGTTAGAGACTAGCTGGTGAACACAGTGGAGCATTTGGTAGTTAAAGACAGATATTTTTCTCAGTAGTTGGTGGAGACCCAAAACAAAGTTGAAAGAAGAGTGAATATTGGACTTACATTCATGAGATGGACACAAACATGACTCCAGATGTTGCTCTGTGACTGCTACATATGGAGATAGGGCACTGTTTGTCAAAGTGTCATATCAACTCTGTAAGGTTGATATGTCTTATCTATGCTCATGTAATCATGATTACCAAGTATCAGGCTCCACCTTAGCATGCTGTTACACTATTCTTACTGGTCTTCAGTGCCAACATATAATATGAAGTGATGCTCTGACTGATTGGGAGATTTCTAGTTGATGCCTGTTAGAGGCTTTGGGGTGAGCTAGGTTAGAGCTGAACAAAGCTCCCATTCTCACCACACTCATTAAATCAATTACTTCCACTTTAAAGAGCAACTGTTGTTAGTCTGCTCCTCTAATCTCTGTAACGCCCTGTTTGGCAAACTTACAGTATACTCCAGTTCAAACAGCACAGCAAGTCATAGATCTCACACTTGTTGCTCATTGTTCAAATGTTGACCTCTATGGTAGTGTTCCAGTGTGGTCTGAAATGTGTACATCAATACTTTTGCACCAAAAGGGTTATATTTACAAGGCAGTCCTTGGACTTTATCTATAGATGGTGCATTTACAGTAAAAGTAAGCCAACTGTTACAAAACAAAAAATTAAGGGACCTAAGTATAGAAGATTGGTCATGTGATAATACCACCTAAACAAGTTCTATTTCCTGAAGACAAAAAAGGCTGTGAGTTCAGTTCAATGCTTACATAACAGCTACTAAGTAAACCTTGAGTTTACAATATTTAACAGTGAATGTGTGTCTTCAAATAAAAAAAAACTACCTCCCTGCACAAGTGATGTAACTTGCTTTTCTGGGTTCATTTTGACGGGGTTTTTTGGCTCTTACTTGTGTGAATAACTGGCTAAAGGAAATGTGGAACCATTCCAGACATTTCGAGCAGCTCAACAGCAAACATCAGGTTCTGGTGTTAGTCCATCAAAATCAGGCATCAGCTTGCGCTTCTTTTAACTTGCTCCTACAGTCATCCAGGAATAAATCAACTGGAGAAGAGGCACAGAGAACGATTCCTACACCCACAGCAGCAGAAAATAGACCTGAATATTATGCATCTACAGGGCAGGGCGGGTTGTTGGTGGGGCACAACACTGATCATCACCAACCAGCTGGTTAGCTCACAATTTATGCTCACATGCTCATACAGTTCATCCACTAGGGATGCACGATATTGTTTTTTTTGCTGATATCCAATATGCCCATATATAACAACTCATTTGGCCGATAACCCTTACCAATATCAATATATCCACTCTTTTCCACCTAATTTTAATGATCAAGTCTCTTCTGTATGGAATTAATATCATCAGCAACGAGAACGCTTTTCAATGTATGTGACATTCATTCATTGTGCAAAATAAGAAAAAGCACATCGGCCAATTCTATCACTTCATTTTAAGGCCAATATCGGCTGATATCAATCACCGCTTATCCAAAGACAGGTCGCTTGGGCAGCAGGCTGAGCAAACTATTCCAGACATCCCTCTCCCCAGCAACGCTTTCCAGGTCCTCCTGGGAGACCCCCAGGTGTTCCCAGGTCAGACAAGATATATAATCTCTCCAGTGTGTTCTGGGTCTGCCCCGGGGCCTCCTACTAGTTGGACGTGCCCGGAACACCTCTAACAGGATGCATCCAGGAAGCATCCTGATCAGATGCCCGAACCACCTCAACTGGCCACTTTCCATGCAAAGGAGCAGCAGCTCTACTCCTAGCTCCCTCTAGATATCTGAGCTCCTTCCCCCATCTCTAAGGCTGAGCCCAGCCACCCTCTGGAGGAAACATATTTCGGCCCCTTGTATCCGCTATCTCATTCTTTCTGTCATTACCCATAGCTCATGACCATAGGTGGCGGTTGGGACGTAGATGGACCAGTAAATCTCAAGCTTTGCTGTAGTTCCTAAGGATGTTAAAAGCATCCTAGGGTATGTTGGAAACAAACTAGTTCAAACAATAACCCACCAAAACTGGATTTTTGTGGCCAATATGGATATTGAGATCCAATCACCAGAAAAAATGTACACATATGTTGCTGCAAACAATGGACACTTTGTATATGAACATTATTTTGTAGCAGTTACATTGAAATTTTAAATTTCTACACAACGCTGTAGTGAGGGTTTGGTTACAAAAAACTACTTTAATATGGTAAGGAAAGATCATGTTTTGACTTAAAATACCCACATCTGGTGGCTAAAATGCTGCTAGGAAATGCCATAATGTGTCTGTGAAAATCACAGGATTCCATGGCTCAAAAGTGAGGTGAGAAACACTGTGTTGTTTCAGTAAAAAAACACCCAGGTTTGGTGCCAAAAACATGGATAGGAATGCTGCGAAACGTTGTCAAAAAACAACTGGTTTTGTTGTTTGTTGATGTTGAACAGTGATCTGCAGCTTGGCAGGCGTCTTGCCTAGGTGTTACGCCATCCACTATCCCCTCCACCTCCAGATGACAAAGTCAGCTCATATACTACATCACATTGAAACATTGATATGATATGTATGGAACATGCAAATGTAACATATTCAAGGTTTGCAGAAATGTACGATGCCAACATTTGCCTCTGGTGACTGGGCTGGATATTGATTTGGGAGTCTGAAACATCTGATGACAATAGCTGATGGCATATTTTTAACAAATCAACTTGTCAGTGCTCTGTGGTGGACAAACTGTTTAACGCTGACAGATTTATCGATCTAGCTCTAGTGTGGACATAAGACTGCCTGTCCACGTCAGACAGCAAGTGTTTATAGTTTTTCACAACAGCCATTTTCAGCAGCAGGGTGAAACAGCAGCCATCATAGAGAGGGGAAAGAGACGCCATAATCATCTCCCTTGGAAGACATTCATAGTGCGATTACTTGTAGCACTTTCATGTATTCACACAAAACGTGCTGGAAAAACTTGTGTAATAAGTGAAAAGAAAAGACAGCTTTAGAGATAGAGTACAACTAGCATTCATCCCTGCAGAACAGGGAGCATGGATGTTACTGAAAGTGTCAGACACATGACACACTCAGTTCAGATGTTGGAAAGATGTTGAGTGGGGGGGTTTCTCAAGCTAGGTAACAATGTCATTACATTACATTCATTTGGCAAACCATTTTGGTCAAAGCAAATTAAGGCACTGGCCCTTAGCTCATCGATGGAGTATACTGGCACCTTAAGTCACTCTGACCAAAATGGTTTCCCAAATGGATGTAATGTATCCTAACAACATTGATACTTTCATTGTGCTGCTGATTACAAATTTGCATTCACAGACATAAACCCATAAATCCCACATTCACACACACAATGCCAGTTCCATACTGCATATAATGATAGTTTCTCTGAATGTCCATAGTGTCAGGAACAATCCCTGTGCAACAACCCTGTAACACATATGTATATAATAAACACATACTGCAAACATGTAGGCTCTACATCTGTCAAACATAATCCAAGCATGCTGTATATACTGTCATATCCACCTACTTCATGTATACAGTATACGCAACCTGTTACATTCATCATTCTATATTTAGTCCAGCACCTTTGCACTACTGACTGTTTACAAAATTCATTGTGATGTGTTTATATAAATACACACGTATACATACATATATATGTGTGTGTGTGTCTATATACACATACATATATATATACATATATATATATAGAGAGAGAGAGAGATAGATATAAATAATTGTAGATAAGCAAATGTACACAGTATGGTAACCGTCAATTTTTAAATCACAGTATACCTTAAAACTGGTATACTGCTGCAACCCTAATACATATGTGTGCATGTATTTCTACATGTTATATGTATTTATATCTATACAATGTTGGGAGTAGTGAAGTGACTGTGTTTACCTTGTTCAGCTATGTTGTCCTTGTTTTTAGCTGTATGTCTATTCTGTGCACTGACAGCGAGCACTCATACTTGGCCAGTAAAGCTGAATCTAATTCTGAATTCCTGGATTGCTACAGGACGTAACAAAAGAGCTGTATGATGAACAGCAGTCCAAATTGCTCTGTCAGACCAACTTTCCCAAATCCAGTGATATTTAAATGATAAATTGTTCACCACTGAGCTATTTTCTGTCAGTCACCCAGTCAATGAAAAAGAATCATTTCAGCTCTGAAACTAATGTCTTCTGCACATTCTCACACTCTGTCAGTTTGTAGTTGTGCCTCCAAAATACCTTTGGCTGCTCTTGTTAAACAGCACTGGGACACAGTGCCTTGCAAGGACCACAAGCACTGTTTACATGTGCACTTCATGAATGAAATGCCTTCACACAACACTGCAGGCAGTTACACTGTGGTGTGTTTAGTCCTATGTACCCACTACAGTTACAGATGGGCTCCTGCGTACACACTGTGACCTGTTTCAGAGCTCCACATAGAAAGTTTGGGGCTCTGCGGGCTATCCGAAGTCCCCCAAAGCCGCAGGCAAACGGTGCGGAGAGTCTCGCAGCATACCGTTACTCAGTGAGGTTGTGCATGCGTGGCGAGGCCACTCACCGCGCTCCGCAGATCGCGGTCTTACTAACAGCAGTAATATCAGTCAGGATGCTCCTACCTTGCAGGTTCTGCACTCGGATGTCGCTGATCTGTCCGATAAATTCCTCCCGCTCGAACCAGTCTTCCCACTCGTGTCCAGCCATTTGGAGCGGCGGAGAGTGCTGCAGGGATCCTGGGCAGGAACACTCAGAAAGCTCCCTCGGCTGGAGGAGAAGGAGGAGGAGGAGGAGGAGGAGGAGAAGAAGCTGCTGCTGCTGCTGCTCCTGCTGCAGCGGGCAGGCGGGCTGGCTATTGTCCGGCCGGCCGACACAGAGCCATGCAAGCCGGGTACACGGGCTGAGGGTACCGACGGGAGGGTTTCACTCACTGGATGGACATCGCTGGTGGTTACTGCGTGTTTCTTCCCGTCACATCGCAGCAGTGGAAGCGATGAAGCTTCATGGGAAAAGCCCGTGGATACGAGTGGAGAACAGGGCAGGAAGGAGCTGCAGCACCTGGTTGGTATTTCCGAGGTGGGATGGAGTTGATCCAGGGCCCGCCCACCTCTCTCTCTCTCTCTCTCTCTCTCTCTCTCTCTCTCTCTCTCTCTCTCCCACACACACACAAACACACAAACACACACACACACACCACCAGTGATCAACAGGGTAGGAGGATGCAGGACTAATGCGTGTATTTTAACAGGGTTTTTTTTCTGTTTTTATTTTGTATATTTACACATTTTACAGACATCGCTCTAAAACTTTCATCATCGTCCCCTCATTTAGCAAAATTAATTGTGCTGACTGTTTCATCATCATCATCATCATCATCATCAAACCACACCAAACATAACTGTTTTAGATAGGCTACCTTATTTAGAGGAAAATAAATGTTTAGGTAAATATCAATGTCAGTGTTTTCCCACTGAAACAATTAATCCATCAAGAGTTAGTTAATCAGCAACTGTTTTGATATTCAGCTAATTATTTAATCATTATTTAATCAAGTAAAACTTCATGAACTTTTTTTTTCAGACTTTTTCTGCACAGTTTGAGCGTCTACATGTGAAGGTGTCGCCTTAAGCTCTGGACACATGGAGTCATCACTGACATCTATTCATACAGCCCAACCTATGTTGAATCCTCGAGACTAACTAGATATTTGTCATTTAAACAAGCTAGAGACCATCTTGTGAGGGGATCACTCCAGCCACAATACAGGGATTGGTGAAGTTGATTTGGCATAGTGGCCAAAAGTGGACATACTACACGGGTCCATCACGTGATGCCATGAGGTTTAAAAAGACTTTTTTTCCCATAGAATTACATTGTGAAAGAGACATCTGTAAATCAGTGGATCATTTTTTATTTATTTATTTTTTTGCTTCACAGAATGACTCGTTTCATCATTTCACTATCGATATTTGATCAGAGTGGTAACCCTTAAAAGTGGAGAAGAGCTGCACAATTCAATCATTTTATTCCCATTCAAGTTAACAGAAACTGGAAATTAGCCACTCAGCCACTGTCAGTCTCTAGTGTGCTTGCTCTACGGGACTTTTTTAACAGCGTTGGACTGTTTTTGCCCAAATCATTTTTCACAGATTGGTGAACCTCGTGCCATCTGTGCTTGTGAACATCTGAGCCTTTCATGGATGCTCCTTTCATACCCAATCATGATTCTTTTATCTGATACCAGTTGACCTGTTTACCTGCAAAATGCTCTAAACAGGTGTTTTTTGAGCATTCCACAACTTTCCCAGTCTCTTTTTGCCTGTCCCAACATTTTTTGGAACATGTTACATCAAAATTTAGAATGAGCATGTTTTACAAGAAGCAATAAAGTTTATCAGTTTCAACATTAAATATCTTGTCTTTGTACTGTATTCAATTGAACAGAGGTCAAAAAGGATTTGCAAATCATTGCACTCTATTTTTATTTACAAATTAGACGACATCCCAACTTTCTCAGAATTGCAGTTGAATATGTAAATGAGACCAATAATATATACAACTCCTAAAGCAACAGTTTTCAACAAATAATCCCCAAGATACTAGTTTAACAAGTGAATGTTTAATAGGAAAAAGTAATCCACAGATTCAGTGATAAAGGAAATAACTGTTCACCTGTTCACATAAGGAGGAGAGAACAGGACATGTCCTCATCTGCCTATACAATATTTAGGCTCCAACTCTACAGGACAGCCACAGACTGTACTGTAAAAACCTTCTTCTTCTGATACAAGCGTTTTCTCGCTGGAGAGATACATGTGTATTACAAACATGCTAAACACTGGAATGGGAGAATACATGTCATCAAAAGGCACATTAAACCAGCTGACTCGACGGGATGAGCTGGTTTGTACCTGTTTTAACAATAAATGGAAAAAGACTCTTGATCGTCAACATAACGGTCAAAATTACTAAAAGACAACCTGCCAACATGTGAAGTGCAAATGTAAATATGTCAGATAATACCCTGAGATAAGTATTACTAAATGTCACCAAAAATAAACTTGTAATTTGCTTGTGCAGGGACCCTGCTGATAACAAACAGGTGGTTGCACTGTGTGTATGTGGGGAGATGGTAACATCCGTCTTAGACTCACAAGTCAGTCTTTAGACGCTTTGCTTAACTAAAGACTGATGACTTTCTCCCTGATTTTGTGTTTAGATGGG
>NC_065519.1:42192407-42196163 GCF_006386435.1 Epinephelus moara
AAGAAAAGGAGGAGCGCACATTTCCGGGAGGGCGTGTCCTTTTCAAAAACGCAAGAGGCGTTGCTTTGTTGCCGGCCGTTTTCTCCGGTGTGTTAAACACACTTTGGAAAGGAGTGTCCCCAGACTATCAGAAGGCGGAGATCTCTGATTGTCTGGTGGCGAGACTGCATCCGTCTCTCATAAATGATGGTGTGTGGTACAGCCCAAAGGATACAAGATTTTTTTTTTTTTGGGCATTTTTAAGCCTTTAATGTATAGGACAGATGAGCGTGAAGGGGGGAGAGAGAGAGAGNTCAAGAGGATGAAGCGGTTAGAAGAAGATTTTTAAGCCTTTAATGTATAGGACAGATGAGCGTGAAGGGGGGGGGAGAGAGAGGGAAGGACATGCAGCAAAGGGCCACAGGCTGGAGTCAAACCCAGGCTGCTGCGGCAACAGCCTTGTACATGGGGCGCCTGCTCTACCACTAAGCCACCGACGCCCCAGGATACAAGATTTTTGAGGCCGATTTCCTTTTTCTTTTTCTTTTTTTTTTACACAACCCAAACAAGAAACATTTTAGATGAAGTTCCTGTAAATTTGATTTCTAAAAATTGTGACCAAGACATGTATTGGGCATTTCAGGGGACAAACTATAGAATAGTTACACTCTTTCAGGACCTATCTTTGAGATTTCTGTACTTCAGTCTCTTGTCAGTAATCAGCCTTTCTTGGCCATTCTTATTCAGCGTCTGACTTCTGGCAGACGGCGATACAGCCTCTGGGGGCAGACCCCCGATTTTTTGGCATTCCGGTTTGATTTGGGCGGAGGAGGCGAATTTCCGTTTCCGACTTCCATTTATATATAAGTAAATATGCTGAACCATTGCGATGGATTCAGAGTTTGCAGTGACGCCAATTATGTTCCACCTTGTTAGTTCACCGCACGGACCATTTAACCTGGCAACAACTGCAGCCGGCTCAAACGTGATTGGTCAATATCACGCGAACTACAAACAGCCTACAACCGGAAACCAGGGCTCTTCCGCTCTTCTTCCGGAGGCAAGATCTCCTATTATTTAATATAGTGCACTGACAGGCTGAAGGCAGGTCAGCCCTAGCTTCACGCTGGAGAAATGTCAAATATTGAACATCCTATCACTCATTTAGACAAAAGTANGCTCTTCTGCTCTTCTTCCGGAGGCAAGATCTCCGGGGTTTGCCTACATTCACTGAATGTAGAGTCTGTATATAGAGACTAGTAATCAGCTGACGTGTACACTGATACTGATTTATCAGCAATGAGCAGAATGTAAATCGGCCAGGTCGATGTGTCTCCCAGCCTCCCTTCTCTGGTGTCAGATGCAGTAGTGGATCCTGATATGGGCTGAATGGGCGGGTTCGGCCCACTTGACATGCTACTATGTTGTGCTATGGCCTATTTAAGTGCTGGAATTTGTTATTTACGTGATAGCGCCTGAACGCAACACAGGCTCCGCTCCATAGACTGTGTGTACAGTGCCGTGCTGCGCTGCTGTGCGAGCAGCATGTTACACACTGTTCGTAACAATAACTATGTCAGGTAACAAACTGCATCGGACTCGGGTCGGTTTGGTCAAGAAAATGCGGCCCGAGCCACACTCTAGTGTGCTCACCTGTACGCGCACGTGTTTGTGTGTTTGTGTATCTGTGTGTGTGTGTGTGCGCGCGCGTGCATTGGGTCAGATCTCCGCCGTGCGCGATACAGAGAGCAGAGGAGATTTTTAAAGGTGCGACTATGTAGAGACAGAAATGACATGCCGTGGTGTAAATAAGATACACCCCCCTAATATAATGGTAGGGGAAACACTGCTTGTGGTTCTCAGTTAAGAGGCCAAGTAATAAAACCTTGCCTAATTGTGTGTTGTTGTTTTTTCGCGCGCCATAGGGGGGTGTCACCCAGGGCGCCATTTAGGCTAGAACCACCACTGGTCAGATGTGAATGTCCTTCTTGATCTTTCTCTGGTCATCGACTGACTCCAGCTCAATGGCCTTTGACCTCTACCAGTGGATGCTGTGAGTAGTTCTGGTCTGGTGTTGAAAGACAGCTGATGTGTGTTTGTGTTAGTCATTTATGACAAACGCTACATCAGAGAAATGGCAAGAGCCCTGGACAGAAACAAATATCATCCACTGATGAAGACCATGACATGCGGTTGAAAGCTCCAGGACCTGCTAGTAAATGCACTTTGAGTGAAAGAATAAGTCTTCTTATACTCAGTGAATCTCCTAATGTATCTCCTAACAAGCCTGATATAGTATCTTCCTCCTCTGTGCCATTGTTGTCTAAAAACTATTTAAACACTTCAGTGAGACACACTGTTGCACTGAGTGACATGGTCGTTCACTGGCATAGACACACACACTGTAATTTATTATGACTCAAACCCACATACACCATCCTGCTGCTACACATACTCACCAAAGCACCAAATGTGAATTACGCCACCACTGAAAATAGTCCCCAACAAATGCACAATTTCCTCCTTTTTTGGCATATTTTTACTAAAAACCACAGTAAACAACCATTTTAGGAGATTACAATTTAAAAAAAACAACACTACAAATTTGTTTATATTTGTGTTTTGATAGCGTTAAATCCTTGTAAAATGAGCTTGGGAGCGCCACAGACGGTCAAAGTACTGAGAGACTGTTGATAACAATAATAAAACAGCTTTTCATTGTCATCAGTCACTGACATGGTGCAGGTAAGGATTAGAATAGTCTGTAAAGATCTGGTTTAATCTGCAGACAAAACCTTAAACAAATGTAATCTTGGTTAATGGCATAATATCTCACTGAGCACTTGTAAGTTTTAGTCCAGATTTTCTTTGAAGGAGGAGGAGAATTACTTTATTAATCCCCAGGAGGAAATTGAATTTTTTTTAACTCTGTGTTATTTTTACACTCACTCAGTCACACACACACACACACACACACACACACACACATACACAAACATACACAGCAAGAGAAGTGTCAGAGCGATGTAATGGGGCTGCAAAACATTTTCTCATTGCATCTCATTTAATACATTTGCATTGTCAGTGGACGTACATATCAAAATATGTCATGCTCTGTAGAGGAGAGCGGGGCTGGGGCACAACCTAACGCAAGGTAAACTGTAACACAGTTTTTTTATGTGGTAACATGGGGTCGATCTTTTCGTGCGTTCGGCCAGTTGACCACAATACGACCAAACAGTGACCTGCGAAATTCCCCAAAGATTGGCTGAGTTCAGTAACAAAGGCATACCTGTTTTTTGATTACTGAGCTGTCTATGCAAGTCACTGTCTTGTTGCCTAAAACATAGCACCATTTTAAACTATGTAACCAACTCCCAGCAAATGTTAGCAAGGCTTGATAAAATGTCCACACAACGGGGTTAGTTGTAACTAGCAACCCAGTCTCACTCTGAAGTCGGGAATACCAGCACTTGGTCACAGCACAGAGATGCCTCTCCTCATGAGGAACACATTTGCCTCAAGAACCCATAACTTCCGCTTATATAGATTTTCTGCCATTTTGAATGTTTTGAAAAACACTTCAAATGGATCTCTTCCTAGGAAGTTTGAGCGATCTGCATGAAACTGGGTGAACATAATCTAGGGACCAATATCTAAAGTTCCCTCTTGGCAAAAGTTGGAAAACTTACTAAAACTGAGCTTCTATAAGGCAATGAATATTGCGGAGGGCGTGGCTCATCACATAAAGGTGTATAACATCTCAAGGGTTTCACC
>NC_065519.1:42196309-42256821 GCF_006386435.1 Epinephelus moara
TAGCCCACTAACTATCCCACTATTGGCAATGGTACTACTGTTCTTTCAATAAAGCAATCGTACTATCAAATTCACAAACACTCTGTCTGAATACATTGCTCTTCTTAATGGGTTCAGTTGACTATTTAATCTGCAGTTTCCTATGACCTGTATCCCAAACACACACCATGTGAAACTGTACGTGGGCAACCGTGCACTCAGTGGGTATGGACTAGTTCTTTGTATTTTTAATTTGTCAGGTATCTTATTGACACAATTTCACAATCTTGTCAATATTCATACATTCAATACTTTGACATGTGGATCTCGGTTACCCAATCTATGTGCATCTATGGGTCCAACCATTGAATATGGATGATACTAACAGATGGACGGATACCAGTATGGATACCTATCCTTCACCTGATGTAGATGGAGAGATAGGCATCTACATACATCTAGTCATCAATCTATCACAGATGAAAAGAGAAAAATGCATTACATCCACACATACTATGTATGTGTCTGTGTGCTGATCTTTCCATTCATGAAGCATTGGTGGTTAGATGAGGGATGTAAAGATGTTTGGATATCTATCATAGATAGATCATAAACAGTATCAACCTATAGTATATAGATATAATTGTATTGAATTAATTGTGTTAGACTTTTCCAGCAAGTGTTACAGCTAAGTGAGGCCATGGTCAGGCTCTCTCAAAGCACTTAGAGGTTTGGTGCCTTGCTCAAGGGACCTTGGCATTTTCCAGGCGGTGAACTGAAATATCTCCAGCTACTATTCCACACCCCATACGTGGCCCGTGTTGGACTTAAGCTGACCACTCTCCAGTTCACAAGCCAAGTCTCTGTGGACTGAGTTTCTGCGTCTTTTGTCACAAAATATAAGCTGTCTGCCTTCGAGAGGAAGTGCTATTATTTTCTTGGTGTTATATAAGACAAAACATAATTATGTATTTTTACTGGAAATATGGGACCTTCTAAGTACATGCAAGTTGGATTATATAAAAACAAGTCATCATGTTGTGCAGAGCTCTGGTTTCATATATTATCTCATTTAATTTGTGCATAAACAGCAGCTGAATGAGGCTTCAAAGTGAATGTGCAGCTGAAGAACTGCGATGGGTCTCTTCCTGTGCTGCAGTCATTAAGTCCAGGCTGAAGCTGTGTCTGGTCTCTGTACACTGTCACCAGACGGGAAATGAGGATCATATTAGTGAAGCTTGTTTATACACAGGCAGACAGACATGTTTCAGTTTACAGTGGAGCTATGAGGTAAAGAGGTGTGAGTGCAGACAGACAGGCAAAAAAAAGCTTCACATTGGTATCTTTTTGGTGTGAGCATTTTGGATGTTTGAATGATGATACAAAACTAGTTCAGGGGAAAAGTTCTGCCATATTAAAAGCATAGGGCAGGACTGAGCAGTCATTCATTATATTATAATAGGCTATGTCAAGGTGTACAACATTTGCTCATCTCATCTAATCACTTTGATCAAGAGCAACATATCTGGACTCTCACTTCCAAACTGCCATAATATATGGCTTTAGACTTTTTTAAATGTATTATTATTTTAATAATTATTTTCATTTTTAAATTTCTCTATCTCCACTTTTGTGTCTTCAGCTCAAGTAACATCAGCATCAGTAGGTTTTAAATGTAAGATTGCTCAACCTGGTCTCATTCAGAAGTCGTTGAATACTGGTGCTTGGGCAGTGACTTCCGGCGTCAGACACAGATGAAAAAAGCTGTAATTTCACGTCGGCATGATACGCAGCCAGTTGCCATTGTTGTGTAAGGGCGCCCAGTGGCGTCAGTGGGAAACAAGGTGGGACAACATTGCAAGTTCAGTGGGCGAAAATCCAAATAGAGCGGGAAGGGTGGTGGATGGGTCCAACAACCACAGACTGTCACCCAGGAGGCCGATGTTCGCTTCTGGTAAGATTGTAAAGCCAAACCCTGTTCTTTTTTTCTAAACCCAACCACATGCTCTTGTTGCCTAAACATAACCACGTACGTTTGTTGCTGAAGGCAAAAAACATCAATTCACGGTGCTATACCAATGTAATGTGTTTATTTTGAAAGAGACTGTATGCAAACTGTACTTTTCCTTTGAAAACAGAAGTGTTTTGTCAACCTGATCTTGCTGTGCGTGTCTTCTTAAATTGCTTCCCAGGTACCGTGGTTGCTGACGATGGGTGCTCCATGTAAATTGTATTGTGTTGTTGTGGGGTGACTCTATAGTATGCCAGTGATCCCTTTGGGACACCGACTTTACTCTGTTCTTGAGGGCATCACTGGAGTGCAGTGGTTGACTCAAAGCACCTGGGCCGATAATCTCTTACACAGACGCCGATGACGTCAGCACACTGGCTGAGTCTGTCGTCCGTGGACATTCACGCCCCCCTCCACTCACACAGACAAACTATCAACATTCAGTGACCGGCGCTATGGCAGGTGTCACAGTACACGGCATTTCACAGGAGGCAACTGATGATTTTTGGAGACGATCAGATGTCATTGAGAAGTAACCAAAAGGGCCTAAACTACGCATTGGAGGGATATATTCATCATTTTATTGTTGAGAAGGTCGATGAAAAGCTTAAATTACAAGCCAAAATTTACAGGTCACAGTGTACGCTTGTGAACCGCATCTGGTTGCCGTCACCATCAAAGACAACAAGTTAAAGTGCCACTGAAGTTAAGGTTTTTGGCTCAGAATATGAGAAAAGGATAACGGCCTTTTTACCATCTTTACCAAGAGTGTCTCTCCGTTAGTTTGGTGCTACAGTATTTACACTGAATCATTCAGCATAACGTTTGCCAACCTTTGTTATCTCTGCCATTACAGATAAGTTAATGAAGCTAAGCTCCAGAAGTTAACGTTAGCTTAACTAGAGCCCTTTGGACAACAGCTAACAATGATGTACGATCACCAAAGTACAAAACTAGAACAAAATAGGCTAATGAACTCCCAGCAAACAAGGTGACATGATGAACAACGCAGCTAGGAGCTAACGTTAGGCTAACTTTAGCTAACGTTAGCTAGAGATGTTAAAGATAACTTTATATTTCTTTCCAGCAAAGTGACAATATGTTGCCTCAAACACAATGTTGACTTACCTTAGAACAGATGTAGACATCATTGTTAATCTTATTCACGTTGAGTTGATGTTGTGGTCTAACGTTACCACACAACTTTATCCAAAGGAGACACTTTTCTCGGTTGAGATGTGGTTTAAAGTGTAAAAAATACACCTGGTCGCCCAGCCTCTCAGGATACCTTGTGTCAGAGTTGCATGTACCCCATGCACACCGTTTGACCATTTTTAAACTTCAAATCTCAGAAAAAGCTCATAAAACCGAACAAAACTGACTTTCTGTAATGCATTTCAATGGACGTCCAGGCAGAGAATGTCCCAGTGTATGGGAATGGCTATACACACTGTGATTGGCTCATCGCGTTTGAGGGCGGGGCTTAGCCATAGGTCAATTGCTGTTCCCTGAATTGTTGTCCGTAGTACAACAGAAAAGGAAGTGTTCAGTGCATCGCAAGAAGAGATTAAAATGGATATGATTTCATTTGATTCAGCTATACTGCAGAGCTGCAACGTCTCTGTTACATGTAACACATGTGCCGCACCTATGGCAACGCTGTCACGTGGTCTGGATATCTCAGCCCATTTCTATTACAAAACGAAAGATGAATGTCTCCAGACTCCCATTCCGAAGTAAGGGAGGCTGGTCATGCGAGACTACTGGGCCGATTGGCCAGTGTTGCTCTCTCTCTTTCGCTCTCCACTTGGACTTACCCCCTCTGGTGTCGGCACGTTTTAGCTTCAAAATACTGTACACTACATTATTTTCACTCACTCACATCTACATCACTGAGTTACTGATTAGCCACACTTTTCATTTGTTCACTTTGTTACCATAAATTTTGATACAACACCATCCACTGTGTCCCTTCCAGTATTTGTCATGGCCTAGGAGCCGGGTAATGACAGAGCACACAATACATGTAACAGGCTGAAGTTGACACAGCATCCCAAAATGTCAACAACCAACAAACCCACCTTGCAAGTCATGTGTCAGCATGGAGAGTCCATGACCAAACATCAGTATGTGATGAGTTTAGAGTGAGAATGTCTTGGATTGCAACAAAAAAAAGCATTTTGTATTGGTGAGTTTGTCTGACTGTCAACATCTGTTTCTTTACAAAAAAAAAAAAAAACCCACAGCGCAGTTTTAAGTATAGAACTTGAGACAGGGTGTGATTAGCCTTGCAAAGCATAAAGACTGGAAGCAGGGGCGAAACAGCTATTTCCCCCCTGGCTCTGTCCAAAGTTCAAAGTGACACCTACCAACACCTTCTAAAGCTGTCTAATTAACATGATGTATCTTGTTTGGTTTGGTTAATATGTACGCAACAGAAATGTAAAAACAACAATTTATAATTTTAGGAGAGGTTATGTGCCGGAACTGTTTCTTGACAAACAGCTGCATACAATTACTGTGACCATCACCACAGAGTGTTGTTGTCACAGTGATTAGTGCTATTGAAGCACTTTATGTGCCATCCATGACAAGCATACATGCATGAATGTTTTCACATTTACTGTTGACAACTTTTAAGGTGGAATGTATGCTTGCATGTTACTGAATGCAGGAGATGACCTAGTAAATCAGTCAGCACACCTTAAATGTCAATATGCAGGCTGTTCTCACAAATTTTTTCGAATGTTTTCTAACCAAAAGCAATTCACCCCAATGCATGCATGCAGGGGACCTCCTATAATACATCTCTCCTTCTCTCCTTCTCTCTCTCTCTCTCTCTCTCTCCCTTTTGCTAACACTCATGTCCTGTTACTGNTCATTAGTCATTAGTCATACTTCTACTGTTATTATACACATATGATTATTGTCACATATGTATATGATATCAGATAATAATGTAAATGTGGGAATTTGAAAAAAATGTAGCACTTGTCACTGACACATGGTCACATGACTGATTGCCTGTGGTCATGTGACCAGGTGTCAATCAGGAAGTGATAAATCACTGCCTGTCTCAGCAGAGAGCCATTTGACATCACCTGTGTATGCTTGACTCTCACACAGATATGCAAACCCATCGCTGTGGTTTTTACTCTGGTAATGTTTTAATGAGCACAGCAAAGGTTGAATTTGTGATTTTAAATTCTGCTAGGGTAATAACCAGAGGCAAGCATCCTGTCTGTCACGGAGTCAGGCAGAGTGAAACTGATCAGTTAGCTGCTGTTAGCGACCAGTGCTGTTAGCCGCTGTTAGCGACCAGTGCTGTTAGCCGCTGTTAGTGACTAGTGCTGTTAGCTGCTGTTAGCTGTGATTGCATTACCTTTCTCCTACAGCAGCTCTTTCCACCCGGGGAAAGGCTACCCCGATGTTGACCCTCATTTTTAGAATTTGCCGGTCATGTTATCGTTTTGATTCCCTTTTGCGCTTTCTTGGCGACAAGGATTTTGTCTCCTGCGATGCTGCATATGCATGATCCTGCATTATGCTCAAAGAGTGGGACTTTGTTTCAGATTTGCCTTTGTAGCAGCGAAGCACCTCTTGCTCCTCAGTCACGCAGCGCTGGCCTGGCTCTCAATGACAACAGCGGTGTTGTATATCCCTTGCTGGCGGATACGTTATGGAACCCCCCAAACGACTTACCCGCCCAATGTACAAACAAATCCAAAATTCTCCTTTTACGAGAATAAGTCAGATTATTGGTGGAGGTATTTGTACACCAATGATGACATATTTATGAATGCAGATAACAATTTTTGCCAATAAACAACTGCAAAATGTTACACAATGTCCCTTTAAAGTATGTCTTGGGAGATTTACACAAAGGCTATTGAATATTAAGTAAAAACCTAATATTACACAATAAAAGTAGACCTCTAAGAACTGTATGCTAGATATTTGTATAAAACTTTTCAAGAACTAGCCTACACTCTGTTTAACCCACATCTAGAGACCTGTGCATTCTAATACACAAACTGGGATTTCTATAAATAAATGCAGATGAGAGAGAGGCACTTTTCAGAGAAGAGCACATTTGCATGCTGACCCACATTAGTGTAACAGTTAGGGGGTTATTTTCTCCCTTTTGGATGCTGTCTTTTAAACAGCAGAGTCAGTGCACTCCTGCCCACACAATATAAAGCAGAGATGTTAGGTAACTATTTCAGAGAGCAAAGTGATCACCATCCTACTGACTGAAAAACATGTTTTTAAGGCAAAAGCCATTGAAGTGAATCAACCTTTAAGTTCATCCTAATCTTTGGTGAGCTAAAATCAGAAACCTTCCAGCCGATCATCTGGAGTAATCTGTTTAAAAGCCATCTGGCACATTTTACTGCACCCAGCTGTTCAACAGATAATCAAATCACACAGTGATACTTCCACCGGAACAATATATTTCTTACAATTTATCGTCTTACAACCAACACACAACATAACTCATCCAGTCACAGTGCTAAAAATGGTTCTGCACGTTGTTCCACTGCTGTCGTCTCTCTGATGTGGTGTTTTATGTGGCTCAATCTCATATGTAATCACATACTTATGTTGGGTTCGTTGACCCTGTTGGTGTGTGCGGATTCTATCTGAAAGTGCATCAGCCTTGTAATTGCTTGTGAAGAATGCAGAGAATGTCTCAGATGAGAGGAGGCCGCGTACACAGACTTCAGTCTCATTATATGTGTCACAAGGCTATGGAAGCTCTTATGTAAAGTAACAAGGGAGAATGATAGCTGCAAGTTGCAAAACAGATAACATGAATCAGGAAGTTCTCAACCAGGAAGTTTTACAGCAGATTCTCATGTTTCTTATAATGGAAACATTTGTACACCATTTAGTGAGTGTTTTCATTGTTTTGGTTTGTAAAGCTCTGTACTTGTACAGCAAGAATCTACAGCTAGGGCTTACACTAGAAACTCTGTAATGCTGTCATGCTTGAGCCAACATCCACCTGTTAAGGTGCAAACTGCGACAATACTGACACGTTTATCAGGCGTAATGTTTAACGTGTTCACCACCTTAGTTTGTGTGTTAGCATGCTAGCTTTTACTGATGCTGAGTAGGCCAACAGGTAAGGGTTATGAGGCTGTCATTAGTTTTGCAGGTATTTTTTTTCATAAACCAATAGATAAAGTAAACTGTGACTTGATGACGGCGCTATATGAACAAAGAATACATTGTCAATGAATGAACTATGACTGTACAAATCCTTCTGTCTGTATAGTATATCTTCTAAGTGTTAAGATACTGTATTCTATCAATGAATAAGTGAAAAGTTTGACCTGATGACAGCAATATCTAAAAATCAAGGATAATCAAGATCACTGGGGTTCATCCACAAGGGACTTTGAATATTTGTTCCAGTTTTCATGGCAATAAATGCAACCGCTGTTGAGAACAATAAAATGTTATCTTCCAGTGGTGCTACAGGAAAAATCAGTGCCACTAGTTGGCAAAATGTGGGTTAGGAGCCTCCAGGCAGTTATCTTATATGCCCAGTCTATGACAGCATGGGGTAACTACAGATAGATTGGAGATATCACTGTGGATGAAAATGGTGCCACTGCTGACACAACTATATTTGTTGTTTGTATTTGTTGTTGAAGGTAAACCAAATCACATGTAAACAGGGACTTACTGTAGAACATCATTATTTTTGACATGATGGATTATGGGTACAAATCCTTTGCAGGACAAACATCATGGCCTTTGCATTCATTTATAATTATACCTACAATCTGACCTGTGATTCTTAAACTTTCATCACCATTTTGGGTTGTTTTTTTTGGAGATAGTTCGCCCCTCCAAGAGTCGCCACCTTCTCGTGGTGAAGGTGGTTGTGCATCATGTGACCCTAGCTCCTGATAGGATCTCCCTGGGCAAACTGGTCCCAGGGGAGGGGGCCAGACTAAGTGCAATACACAACCCGACATGAATTGACCAAGAAGGAGCTCTGTATCTATCTCTCCTGGAATATGGAAACCGGGTCTCTCCTGGTGCCAGACAAATGTCAAACAAGCGTCTGGTGTCCAAAAGAAAAACATAGAGTTACTGCTTTGTGGGCCCACCACCGATAGGGATAGGCATCAGGGTTGGGTGCATTGTCAGTCAGCCAGCAAGCAAAAGACCCGTGGTGTTGCAGGAAGAAACCAAATCTAGTGCAGGAGGTGGAGCGGTATCAACTAGATATAGTTACATAACTCTATGCATTGCATTGGGTCTGGATTCTGGAGATGAGGTGGATTCTCTCCTTTTCCAGAGTGGCCTAAGGTGAGAGGCACCTGCACATGTGGGGATACTCACAAGCCCATCAGTGTGGCAGTCTTTAGGTCTAGGCAAATAAAGTTAATGTGGTTAGGATTAGGGAAAGAAACATGATGAGGACATACCTTAAAATAACTCAAAGTTCACATGGTTCCGAAGACCCCTCTCCTGGGGAAAGTCCTGTGTTTTGTGACCCATCCACCATCCCAACTTGCCTCCTCATTGGACCACTCAGGACCGCTTCCTTCTTTAAGCCTGCAATGGTAACATGATCATTGCCTTCCAAAAGTCATAGGTTATGCACGTATTATTGACTCATTATTATGTGGGATATGAATGAATTTTGGTGGATTACTTTTCGTAGAAAAACATACAAACAGTACATGAGAACAGCATGAGCGTCAGCAGTAATGCGGTCATTGTGTTGGACAGTTGGAGCTGAGCTCGAAGGCAAGGCTTTCAATTTACCAGTCAATCTGTGTTCCAACCCTCAGCTATGGATGTGACCTCTAGGTAGAGACCAGGAGAATGAGATAGGGCATACAAATGGCTGAAATAAGTGTCCTTCATAAGGAGGCTGGAATCACCCTTATTTAAAGGATAAAAAACTCAGACATTCGGAATGAGCTCAGAGTAGAGGCGCTACTCCTGCATGTTGAAAGTAAGGGGTGTGAACATCTGATCAGGATGCTCCCTGGGCATCTTGTTTTGGAGGCTGCATGTCCAACTGGTAAGAAACTCATGGATAGACCCAGAACATGAGAGATTATATATGTCATCTGTCCTGGGAACACCTCGGGACAGACCTCAGATGCCTGGACTACCTTGCGTAGCTTGCTGCCACCATGACCAGGACTGGAAAATCGATGAGTGGAGAGATAGTTTACTACTTAATCTATAAAACTGATGCAGTCCTGAAATGCAGCATCTTTGTGAAGGCTTACAGCCTAGCAGCAGAATTTGAATTCTCCTCCATCCTCTTTTCATTTGGCTGTGACATGCAAATAAATGCTCGGAAGTTGTAAACATGGGAAGGGTTCTCTCACCTACAGTATATGATGTGAACGCAATATTACTGTTTACCAATGTTACATATTAGTGTAGCATGTTAGAATGCAGAAGTACAGCTGAGAATGTTTTTGTTTCACATGTAAAAAAAAAACAAAAAAACAAACCTATCTGATTAGTGACCACATGCATTATTTACAATAACTGACTCGCTTATGAGTCACAGTTCTGAATAAACTTATCAACTTATCACATTCTCATAGTACTCAGTGAATGGTGTAACATTTCTGCAGTTTTGTCGGGAACATCATGCCATTTATTGCAGAACATTTGGCTGTGGCAGAGTTGGCAGTGAAGACATAAACAGAAAGTGAGTTATAAATATTCATTGCACATCTATCCATCTATCCATCTATCCATCTATCTATCTATCTATCTATCTATCTATATCTAGAGAGATATATTATAGGGGACAAGCAAACTACAGTTGCTGTTTCCTCTTCAGCCGTCAGTTAGTTATGTAACAGCATGTAGGCGGTGCAGTCTTAATACAGGTGTCACTAATCACAGTATCCTGAGGGGTATCTCCATCAGACCCAGAGACAAGGTTAATCCCTCACAGTTGAGAAAAAGGCTAACAGGACAGAGTCACTGCCTACAGGGAACACAGCCAACCAGGAGCAAGATGACACATGGCAGGGTAGGCTATAATTAACTGTATCTGGATCTGAGTCCAGGCATACTGTACATGTGGAATTGTGGGTAATGTCACAACAGTTTCTTGTTTAGATGCACCTTGAATTCTGTCTTTGCCCACAGAATTCCCTTAAAGCTCCACTAATCAATATTCTTTATGTAAATAATGGATTATAATGAATTGTCTGCAATTCCCTTCACCTTTTAGAGTTTTTAAGTTTATTTTAGCTCATTGCTTTAGCCAGAACATTCTCATACATCCACTGTACATGACCTGTCTGGCATCAAACATCAGACAGACATTAGATTTGTTGGCGAATAGTTGACGACATAGAGCATTTAGCAATGAGTAGTGTTGCTGTGTTGTCTGGGTGTGTAAATTGTTTTAGCTTGTTCCTGCTGCCACCAAATGGCCAAAAAATTAATGAATGCATTAAGTGAATAAGAACAGAACGTGTTTACGCACTGAAAGACAGCAGTCAAGTTTCCATCTAAATCTGACTGAATTTTAACTGATTTTTCAGAAAATCTGCAAATGAAAATGTGAATGAATGTGTTTCAGTCCTATACTGCTATGTGAATAGTTGGTGGTTAATCTGGCTAATTCTTGAATTGGTGCCATTAAACCATGAAGAAATGTTCACAACGGGATGATGTCATTGAAAAAGAGCCAGTTGAAGCTCAAATGTAGGAATAACCACGTATGTAGAAAACATGATGGAAATGTGACATTTACTTTTGTTTCATGTATTAATATGTATTCTCATTACTCCACACAGACTGGATGTTTTTGTATCTTCAGCAGAAATAAGAATGATATTTAAGTGACATGCTTCATGTGTGCTACATCATGATTTATTCACTAAGTTTGTTTCCATTGCATTCTGTTGCATTTTTGTATTTATTCATACACCAACTTTTGGACCTCAGCCCAGAGTAAAAAATGTATTTTTTTAATTTTTTTTAAGGTTGTGTCATTTACCTTTAGGTTGTTTTTATGTGCATAAAGTGGATGCAAATGCACTTATATTCTGCTTATTCCTACTCGTCAGTGAAGATGTATGTTGAAGGTTTAAGAATTTCTTACTACACAATTGGGGTCCACCATCTATATTGTAAAATGAAGCAGAATACAGTATACTACAGGAAATCTATATTAGTACCTGAAACCTGATTTCGGCAGCCGGGTCACTAGAAGAAAATGTTGGCATTGTACAATTCGTCATTTATGTGAGCTCACTTTGTCATCTGGAGGTGGAGGGAGGTGGTGAATCGTGTGTTACCTAGGCAAGACACCTTTCAAGCTGCAGACCACTGAGACCAACAAACAACAAACCTGTTGTGATTCAGATTCAGACAGCTTTATTAATCCCACTTGGGGGCACTTTGTTTAAACAGCTTGCCCTGCGCACATACTGTAACATACAGTAACATACAGTAACATGTAAACACAAAAATAGTAATAAACAAAAATCAAAAATAAAAAGTGTGACAAGGAGTTTAGTGGAATAAAGGCTGTTACAAAAAGGAATATCAAATTAACATTATTACACAGTTTGTGTTTGTTTTGTTACAAATGTCCCGTTCTGTCCACACAAAAGGAGCAAACCATGCGGTTGTGTAAGGTTGTGTTCCACGGCCGGATTTCAATAATTTATGTCATCCCAGAATAAATGTGATTTTGAATTAGGTCCTTCTGGATGAGATTATGTTAGTTCTGGTTTCCCTTTGGCTCTGTGTAGTTAAACTGCCAGCAGGTCTTGCAAAATTTAAGAGATAAACTAAGGAGCTTACAACTCATTTGTCATACTGTAGAAGATGATGATGATGATCACACTCCTTCATTCAGAAACATTACATTTAATTTGAGAAACATTTGGTCAGTCCTGTAAAAACATTTACACACCTCTAATTGTTCCCAAATTCATTTATTTCTAAACAACTAGAAACATGACTGAAGGCTTTACTCTGAGACAGACATTGTTGACGCTAACTGCAGAATGTTTCATATTATAATGTGGGTTGATGTCTTGTAGACTATCAGTTCTTTACAGCACACTTTCAAATAAAAGTCCGACTGACAAGAATCACAACAAACCAACATCCAAAGCACAGAGCTGAACAAGTTCATCCAGTTTCAAAGAATTTGTTATTAGTCACACACACACACACTACAGTCATCCTCAGTTTCACCCCTCCACATGCAGTGACACTACATGCAGTTAGAGGAAGGGCAAGTCAACACTTGACTGCACAAACACAAGGCTGATTCAGTTTGTCTTATCATGGAGCTAACCACAGTGAATCTCTGTAAGCCTTAAATTCTGCTCACTGAGAGTCCACATCTAAATCTGGAACATGCTCAAACTGTGTTGGCTGAAGATGGCATAGTGGGCACTGTAGGAGACCAGCTTGGAAATCAGCAATAATAATCAAGTGTGTTCTTACTTATTTACAACTAGCAGTACCTGTAAAGCCATGACATAATAATGTGATATGATCACTCTTATTCTCTTTTCACACAGCCTGGGTGTAATTTTGCATACCGTAGATGACAGGCTCAGGCTACTCATTTCACTGTCAAATCAGTATCAGCTCAGCTGCTATCTTCAGACTGTGTTCTGCAGGAGCTTTGACAGACAGCCTTATACAGCACATCAACAGCAGGTTCCTCATATTGGGTCGCACGTGTTATCTGTTTTACAGATTGTAAAACTCAAGGCACAGCGCACTGCCTTTTTTTGTTTTTTTTAATTGAATGCCACTAGTAAAACATCGCTTGGTATGTCTTTTTATTGTTGCCAGGCAACCAACCCATCACCTCTTTACCATAACCTTCCTGTGTAATCAATGTCCCGTTTTTTTTCTCCAAACTTATTAGTAGCTACTTCCTTAAATGGGCAGGCAGAGGGCGGGGCTCTAGCTCTGGTTAGGGGGGATCACGAGGAGTACCACCAGTTGGTCCAGGAGCTTCGCCCTGACGATGGCTGTTCCAAGTATATGCTTTCATGCCTGCTGTTTTCTACGGAGATGGCTGTCATATAGCTCTGGGTATCCAGCAACCGCTACCACCAGTTTCTCCTCCATTGTCTACAAACTGTAAACTTGTTGTTGTGACCACCACAGAAGGCCCGCCTCTCACATCATCTGACTGGACAATGAGAAAGAAGCGGAGATGAGGTGGGGTGCTTTTCTGCTCTGAGCTGAAGTTTTTTCAGCTTGACTACATATATTTATGAAACTGAGTTGCACTTGAGATAAAGCTCTAAATTTTTTTGGGGTCTTCTCTCCATTTTTCTTGCCTGTTGCTGTTCAGGCAGCAGCAGTTGTAGAGTGGCTAGCTTCGTTAGCTTCACCTTCTGCACTTTCGTCAGTGGTTTCTGAGGTGGACGGTGAGTCTCTTGCTCGAAAAGTTACAAAACAATTCCTGTGGCTCACAGGATTGTCCTTACACTTTGAATAATAATAAAGCTAACTGGCCAATCTGTGAAAAAAGGGTGCTGCTCTGTGTTTTAGCATTAGCTAGCTCATGTGATGACACAAGGATTCATGGGTAATAGCTAATTCATCACTAATGTTGTGTACTGTAAATTTAATGGGTTTTATGAATAGGCCAGTTTATCTCTGCTAATAATATGTTGGATCCACATTAATATGTATTTTCAGACATATTTTAATAAATATAAAATGAAATAAGATCAAATAAAACTTAAATTATCAAGCAATAATCTTTTCTCCTCTTTTCTCACCTTCTTCTTCTTCTTTCCCCTTTTCCATGTAGGCCACATATATCCCATAACTTATTCATGCAATGCATACATGTAACCATGGTAACACATATGCATGTCAGTAAGGGTATTCTCCCTGATTAAAAAGTTGTTATAACTGCCATCATTGTATCCGACTCCATGTACTTGTCATACTGTTCATTAAGTCCATTAAAAAGTGTTTGACAGTCCCATAGTATTAAGCCCTGACTCATTATTGTACAAGATTCCTTCTATTCATCCTTTCTCTATGTTAGTCATGACATTGATTTGCAGTCTAATAATAGCCTCTTAATGCTTACAATCAGTTATTTCTCTATGAGCCCTTTGTGGAGACAATGAACATAAATATTAACACTTTAGAAGCATTAAAGTGATGCTGCAGAGACTTCTGTCAGTTACCTGAATTAGATTTCCCCACATGGGTTCTGATAATGCAATTATATTTGCTGTCCATGCAACGAGTTACCTATCAGTCAGTAGAACTTTATATTTACCCCTCTTGGTTCCTTTACAAAAAGTCAATGTGAACAGGGACTGAACCAAAACTAAAATGCAACAATGCATAATTGTTTCCCTCTGGTGCGACCAAAGTGTGCAAGCACCCTTAGTCATATTTGTTGTGCATATGTTTGTGTGCGTGTAACATCTAACATGTGGGGGTCTCATGCTGTTCCTGAACCCTCCAGTACATTCCTGAATTATTGGGTCCATACAGTCGTTTAGAGCTTCTGAGGTGGACTAACTTGTCTCTACCTCAAAACTTTGCAATAGTTTCCCTTCTGCTGTGAGATCACCTAATTCATCTGAAATTAAGACAAACTCCCTCTGCCTTTTTCTTGTTGCGTGATTCTGTTGTAAATGTTTTGTAAATTTTGTTGCTCCTTTGTTTGTTGCTAAGCTTCTATTTTGGTATTTCATTCTTTTTGTGAAGCACATTTTAATACTTCTAGAGACACACTGAGTTTTCAACTAACTCCAGTGTCCTCAGCAATAATGTGCTAGAAAAAGCAAGAAGGTTTTAGTAGGGAGGCAGGGAGGGGCAGTAGATGTGTCAAAAACACACACGACATTCACCCAGGAGACTGGTGTTTGTTTCCTGTGTAAAGTCAATTAGAGTTTTAATAAGTGTAATGTAGTCGCTGGCGTACATCACGTGATGTCGTTGTCACGACATAGTTGTTAAGTTACTGTAAAAAAAAGTAGTTATTTTAACCCAAACCATGATTGTTTTTCTAAACCTAAATGAGTCTTCTGTTAGAATGATTAGGTTCATTTTGTCTTCTTTTTAGAATTGTTCAATATTTTCTTATCTTCAGACAAAAAGGTGTAGGAGATGTTTCTTTTACCTGCTTGACAGTTTCGACTGTGACTCCAGTCTTCCTCAGAAGTGTCATCCGACATGTTGCTGACGTGTCATTTATCAGCTGGCTGGCCCAACAGACCAATCAGAATCTGTTCTTGCTTTTTCTGCCACAGTATTGCTGTGGACACTGGAGTTAGTTGAAAACCCAGTGTGTCTCTAGAAGTGTTAAAATGTGGAGTTTTGTATCTTGAAAAAACATCACATCAACACAGCCGTAAAGCCACATACAAAACTCCGTCAGCTGCTAGTACACCCGAAAGACAAAATAGAACCGGACAAAACATGCAATGTAATATATGAAATACCATGCAAATCATGCAAGAAAACATAGATCGGAGAAACAGGAAGATCATTCAATACAAGGAAAAAAGAACATCAAAAAGGGTGTGAGAAAGAGACAGCGGGGCGATTCACAAGGACACAAAAAGACAAAGCAGAACAGGAAAACTTGAAATGAGCCATCACAGATCACTGCAGGAGAAAAAACCACATTATGGACTGGGACAAGGGCAAAATAATCACATCAGAAACCAATAAATTCAAATGTTGGATAAAAGAGGCAATCGAAATCAGGAAGCGGGCGAGCGGCACCATCAACCGGGACGAGGGGGCGTACACCCTCTCGCACACCTGGGATTCCCTACTCCAGAGACCATCCAACGGCGGGGGCCAGCTGATAAATGACACGTCAGCAACACACTGGATGACACGTCTGAGGAAGACTGGAGTCACAGTCGAAACTGTCAAGCAGGTAAAAGAAATATCTCCTACGCTTTTTTGTCTGAAGATAAGAAAATATTGAATGAGTCTTTTGTTGCCTAAACTTAAAGTACTTTTGATGGTGAAATGCATGTTTTCTATGAAGACCGGAGTTTATTTTGAAAGACACTGTAGCATATAATGAGCAGAAGTTCACACTGAAACACTACAGGGCACCTAGAGCATCATAGTTTGAACGGGGGCCACTGACCAAGCTGCCATAGTTTGCGAGTTTGGAGACAGAACCTGTTGGTTATTTAAATAAATCTTTACTTTACCAACTAACTTATACCCCTGGCGCCAGAGCCCTCCAACCAGATGCAAAGGAGCTGTTGGTGCAGTAGAAAGGACATAATCCCTCACCGGCTTCCCACTGATTATTTTTAGGCAAGAATTTTGGTAAGAAGTGTGAAAAGTGAAGATAAGTGATGTAGTGATCTCCACGTTATGCTATGGGATGCGGGATGTTGTAGTGTGTGAATGCTGATTGATGGGCACTGTGTGTGTCTGAGTGAAGACACACACACACACACACACACACACACACACACATGTTAAGAGATGATGCATCATAAATGACAGACCTGCACTAAAAAAGATGCAACTCTATAATTCAAGAGCGATTACTTATGGCTGAATGATAAATCACATGCAGGAGCTGATTCAGAAAGAAATGATGGCTTTTACCCATTTTTTAGCTCTATGACAGCATACACACAGAGCTCCAGCTAACTTATTATTTAAAAGTATTCTGCAGAAGCATACACAGCAGTACACCTCCAGATCTTCAGTATTTAGCCCACAGGATGTTCAGTTTATGCTGTAAATAATAAGCTATGTGTGTTTCACACAATGAGCCTAAAAACCTTCCCACAAATATCACAGCCAGACTTTCTGTGACCTGCTAATCCTAAAAGATTTTTATTATTGTAAATAGTTTATAATCCCCTGATGTTCTACATGCTGTTTTAGAGACAATAAAAAAGATAAAGTCGGGGAAGATAGAGCAAGAGAGGGGGATAAAACAAACATCTAGCCCATAGCATCAGCTTTAAGGTGTGTACAGACCAGGCACGTGCACAGACAGACCCCAGGTGGTGCTCAAGCACCTGCCCTTTTGCCCTCCGACTAAGAGCCCTTTTTTGCGAGAAATTTCTTTTTCTATTTCTTCTTCTACTTTATTTTTTTAAATGTGGCCCATGGCATCAAATCTCCATTAAAAGCATGTTGTAACACCTGACAACCGCATTTGAATTTAAATTCTGCCAGACCGCAAGAGCAGAATCCACGTTTCCCTGTGACCTGCCTTCATGGACAGCGAGGTAATGATAGTGTTTGTCCTAAGCCTCAATATTGTTTGTAACTGTTGTGAGATTAAACTACCATTAAAACATCTCATACAGCCAGTCTAATTTAGGCAACAACCCACTTTTAAGCTTAACAACAAGTAAGCTAGTCTGACTGAAAATCACACCGTCTCCCTGCAACTATGTGGTTGGAGTTTTCTCAGAACCATATAAGAATGGTACAATTATGAGTTTTTATCTGGTGGAATTCACTTATATTTTAATGTGCCATCAGCTTATTAATAGCCTTTTAACCTAAACAAAGAAAAGTGTAAAATTTCCAGAAAGGTAAGTGTTGCTTTGATACACCCCCAACATCTACGACGTAACGTATTTGGGTGGCTGTGGCTCAGAAGTAGAGCGGGTTGTCCACTAATTGGAAGATCAGCGGCTCGATCCCCGGCTCCATCGGTGTGTGAGAGTGTTAAAAACTGAGTAGCAGGTGGCACCTTGTCTGGTAGCCTTGGCCACCAGTGTATGAATGTGTGTGTGAATGGGTGAATGTGACTCGTAGTGTAAAAGTGCTTTGAATGGTCAGATGACGAGTAAAGCGCTATACACGTGCAGGGCCATTTACCATCCTGTTCTGCTTTTGCGTCCTGAAAGCCTGAAAGCAGCAGGGATAAGGAGCTGGCCTCTGATTTATTTTTTCCTTGTCCTGATGATCAGTGCATCTGGGTGATGTTAGTATATGTTGGATATGTTTCTTTTCGGATCCCCTACAACTGCAGAACAACACCGGCACACAGTCCTGTTCTCATACATAACTCTCCCCAGTGCTGTTGTAGCTGACCAGCACTGGGAACTGGCAGGTGGGTCCTCCCATCATTGGTGTATTAATTTGCACTCGTCATAGTGACTGACTTGCATGCCATTCTGTTTGTTGTGCTAACCTTAATATTTGTTTATTGTGTTTTATATCTTAGGCTGAACAAATTGTGTCGTCCACAAAAAAAACATTCAGTTATCATACAGCCTGATTTATTGCAACATTAGTGTAATTTAATATTTTTATCTAACTAGAAAAGGTCACATTACTGACTTTAGCATTAAACAACAACAAACACCTGTTTCCCATGAGGAACTGATCAGGCTGTCTGTAGAACACAAACTATAAAATGCTTTCATTAACTGGCCATAAATTAAAGAACTCTGTGGCTTGGTTATATGGCAAGATTTTTGTATAATTTCTTTTTTTTCCCTAAATTCTTCTAAAACGCTGCAGATTGATGAGGACAGGAACGTTCTCTGATAGAGAGGCTGTTCTGGTATTTTTGCTCCATGGATTTGGCAGAGTGTTAGCTCCAGATTGCAGCACAGCTCGGTGGGCCCGGCTGGGAAGGTGAAGTGAGAGCAGCGTAGGAGGCTGCACACACTTAGCGAGAACACACACACACACACACACACACACACACAGGCATGTAGATCAGATGATGACAACATAATAATGTCTCTGGAGAAAGTGAACTGTGGTAAAAGGAGCTAGTACCACGATACATCAAAGAACAGGCTTAGTGTGTATTGTACAAGGTGTAAGTAAGTAAGTAACTAAGTAAATGTTATTTATATAGCACTTCTCACAGAGAGGACTCACAAAGTGCTTCACAAGATAAAATACAAAAAATACAATAACAGAAACAATGCAAAATACACAAAAACAAATAAAAAGTAAAGTGCAGCGAAATACAGAGATGATACAATGGACAATTAATGGAACGCAAGCCTAAACAGATGTGTTTTTAACTGCTTTTTAAAAATGTCCACGGAAGAGGCCGCTCTCAGCTCATGAGGTAGTGCATTCCACCATTTCGGTGCAACAGCCTTAAAGGCTCTATCACCTTTGGTCTTTAATCTTGTGTGAGGGACAGTAAGTAGGTGGCCTTCAGCGGACCGCAGTGACCTGACAGGACAGTGAAAGGACACCAGATCCGTCAAGTATGCAGGTGCTTGACCATGGAGGGCTCTGTAAGTGATGGTTAGAATCTTGTGCTGGATCCTGAAATTAACAGGGAGCCAGTGCAGGGATGCCAGGACTGGAGTGATGTGAGTGAACTTATGAGATCTGGACAGAAGCCTGGCGGCAGCGTTCTGGACTAGTTGGAGGCGGTCTAATGAAGTTTTATTGAGACAGGTGAAAAGAGAATTACAGTAATCCAGACGTGAGGAAATAAAAGCATGGATGATCATTTCTAGCTCGGAATAAGTTAACATGGATCTGAGTTTGGAAATGTTTTTGAGGTGGAAAAAGCAGGAGCGAGTGACAGTTTTGATGTGGTCATCGAAGAGCATGGCCTGATCAAATGTGACCCCAAGGTTTCTCAACTTGGGGCGCACATTTGCACTGAGGGACCCTAAGCAGCTGGCCACTTTAGATGCTGAGGCATCAGGTGCAATAATTAAAATCTCAGTTTTAGCTGCGTTCAACTGAAGGGAGTTAGAAGACATCCAGTCCTTAATTACATTCATACAATCGTACAGTGAGTCAATTCCATCGGTCCTATCAGGGTTAAAAGAAAAATATAACTGGAGGTCATCTGCATACATATGGTATGAGATACCTTCAAAATTGCTGATGACATCTCTGAGAGGGAGCATGTATAGCGTAAAGAGGATAGGCCCAAGCACTGAACCTTGGGGCACCCCGCAAGAAAGGGGGGCAAACTCTGATTTATGAGGGCCAACAGCCACAGAAAAGGATCGATCAGACAGATAGGATTTAAACCAATGAAGAGCGGTCCCTGAGATTCCTACCCTGTCCCTCAGCCTGTCTAAAAGGATGTGGTGATCAACAGTGTCAAAGGCTGCACTGAGATCAAGCAGAACCAGGATAGTGGATTTACCGGCATCGGAGGCCATCATGATGTCATTGGAGACCCTGAGAAGAGCAGTTTCTGTGGAATGTAACTGACGATAACCGGACTGAAATTTATCTAAGATATTGTAACTGTTCAACGCTGTCACTAACTGGTTTGCAACTGCTTTTTCTAGAATCTTAGATACAAAGGGCAGCTTGGAAATGGGCCGGTAGTTACTAAGAACATCGGGGTCCAGATTGGGCTTTTTGAGAAGCGGCTGAACAACCGCTTGCTTGAAATGGGACGGGACACGACCAGAAACCAGTGAGCTATTGATTATGGAGAGCAGAGATGGACCAATAGTGCTGAAAACATTTTTCAGCAAAGTTGTGGGCAGGATATCCAGCGGACTAGAAGAGATCTTCATAGTGCACACAAGATCTGCTAAGTCTTGTAAGGAGACAGGTGAGAAATTGTCAATAATTGACTGTTGTTTGGGAGGATCAGGAAGGGAGGAGGAGGAGGGTGTTATACTGGCCTTGACACTGGCAACCTTATTCACAAAATACATTAAAAAATTGCTACAGTCCTCATCAGAGGACACAGGTAGAGCAGGCGGTTGCGCACCAGTAATGCTACTTATAGTGTCAAAAATGACCCTGGGATTTCTCTTGTTGGAGATGATGAGATTTTTAAAATAAGAGGCTCTGGCCACCCTAACAACAGAATTGAATTCAGCTAACAGTTCTTTAAAATAAAGACGATGTACATGAAGCTTGCTTGATTTCCACTTCCATTTCCATTTCCACTACTTCTGGGTCCACTTTTATAGTATTCTATATATTTTGATGTTAAAGGATAAGGCTGATATTAAATCCCATAGATCCCATAAAAAGACCAAAACAAAAATGTCAGTCTCTCAGTGCTTTTCGGCAGCACCTACATTCACCGGTGGACTTTTCATGGTTATTTATAATCAATCTTTCCTCTTTCTAGCTGGACCTTGCTGTCGCCTTCTAAACCTTCCTGACTGGCTCTGACATATATCACAAGGAAAAGTTTGGACCAGCAAAGATTTTCCAAAATTTGTTTAATTTCACACCAATACTGGCTCTGAAAATGCATCATATCATGATGTGCATCCTATGTAATTGCATGTAATTGTTTTTTTAAACAAAAAAAAATTGTTTTCAAGTCTTATAATGGTAGAAAAAGAGCCTAAAAAATCACCAAAACAGCTTGCAAAATCTTGGAGGGAACTGAAAAAGCTTGAATAAAGATGGAAGAAGTCCCTATAGGCTGGGATGGAGAGGTGGTGGTTGGCTCAAACAATCACAGGACTTTCACAGAGGAGACTGATGTTTGTTGCCTGAAGTCAATGCTGACTTCTTTTGACAATGTAGCATAGTATGCTAGAATGTGTAGCATACTACGCTAGTGATATATGTGACATGATGTATGTGACATGACATATGTCACATCACACAAAACTGGACATTTTTCAGCTTTATTGCCCCGATTAAATCATTTGTTTGGAAAGGTATCAAATTTACAAAGTTACAGATACAGATATTAATCAAAGTTACATTACTTTGATTAAGTAAATAAAATAGTTGCATTTACATTTTTAACAGGGTAACTGTTACATTTTAAAAGTAACCTTCCCAACACTGGATGTAACGGAGAGCAATAACATCAGGGACATGTTTGAAACTGTGACCATTAATTGAGCATAGCTTTAGTTCAGGCAGGACCCATGTCAAACTCAGCTCACATCCCAGCTACATCAGCTGATCTCGAACAGCCCAATCAACTGACGGATCAGCTGACTGATGGAAGGAGTCAGCTGATGGATCACCATTCCTTTCTATGCAACCAATTAGCAAATCTCATTCAGGGTGCCCTGTTTAAACTGCTCTGGCCTGCCTACTGGTGCTGCTTCCTCTGCAAGCCACGCTGCAACCTGCCTCCACCCCAGCTCCTCCTTTCCATGCTGTGTCTGACTTACCAATGTCATTTCTGTTAGGCATTGATGCTGCTCTGTTCTGTACCCAGAGGGTCTTTGCTGCTGCTCTCCCTGCCTGAGGCTTTCCATGTATGCATGTGGAAGGGCAGAAAGGTGTGCTCTCTTTGCCTTAGGGCTTTCTGCATAGGCATGTTGAAGGGCAGAGAGGTGTGCTATCTCTGGCCTTAGGCCTTCTGCATAGGCACATGGAAGGGCAGACATTTCCCAGAACAGAGCTATACTGCCATAAATAATACTGCAAATGGCAATGAAGTTTTCTTTTGGCTACAGTGGTCCTGACTGATGTACAGTAATATTTGTTGCCTTGGGGACGATCACTGGCCTACACGTTGTTTTGAAAGTCATTAGAAATTGACCTGTTTGTTTTTGGTATGATACAGTGTTGTCCTGTGCTATTTGCATATATTCTAATTAGGTAATATGCATACAGTTTGCACAAAATTGGCCCCTCCCTTTGCATAGGAACCTCACTGCAAAAAAAGATCAATTCACAAAGATCAGTGCTAAAAGCTACAGCAATTACAATGACATCATTACAGTCTTTAAAGAGTTGGTGGTAACTGAGGTGCATTTGTGAGTGGTGTCATGCCCAGACTTTTCAGTAATCAAATTCCTTGCTAGTTTAGAGGAATGCCTCTGCACCTCAGTCAGGACCTGTAGTTCAAGGTCTGAAAATTCAAGCTTTTGTTAGCCCCTTTCCCATTATACAAAAAAAGAAAGAAATAAAAACGAAAAAAAACTTAAACACCTGCTAACATCTGGCTTTTTAATATAATGGGAAGGGGTACACCAAACCCACAGACCCACACACTGCAGAGCCATGTCTTTATTTTTAGCGGGTCTACCTTTGTTCTGCCTACTGGGTTCTTGGTGCACAGGCAACATTTACAAATCGCTGTATGCACTGAAATAGTGTTATTGTAATATTTTTTTTGTGAATCTGACCATGAGGCAGGGCAGACAGTGATTGCAAGTGATGTGCAATTCATAGTGCTAGCATTGGCTGCAGTCCATTCTTTTAGAATTCACTCATCAGTATTTATTTCATTGCTGTGTTCAGTGCAGATGTTTATATGGTTAAATGTTTGGCCTAGCTCGACACAAAAACAGGAAGTAGATGGAAACTGTTAGCCCTATAAAGTGAGATATGATTCCAAAAGTGTCTTATCCTCTCATCTTGTGTGAAGGTGGTGGAAAACAGGAGCTGCACTGGTAACGGTTAAGACAAAAAAATCATATTCTTAAAATCTCAGAACAAAACACCCAAAAAACGATTCTAGCACACAATATTGAAATTGCATTTTTATTTCATCAGAATAATAATTAAAAAAAAAACATTGGTTAAATACTCTTTTGAATAATATGACACCTTCTGTTTCAAAACATTAATAAAATAGAATTTTACAAAAGAAGCTTTTAGCTGTCAATCATTATCTGTATATTTTCAGAATGACTCGCTCAAGAGCAGACAGACACTGGCATTTTTGCATAACGAGTGTACTTAAACTATTCTTCTTCTGTATGTTTATCACTCATACTGTATGTAAAGGACCAGTTGTGCTCAGGAGATTCAAGTCATTTCATATGTTGCATAAGGTATCAATGGACACTGTTTAAGCCAGGCATTGCATAGGCGTCTAAGCGATACATGCATAATAGAAGACAGAGATGGGCAGTGCAATAAGCAGCAGTACCATGGAGCCTAGTTATTGATTCAGTATACAATGCAGCATTAACACATGACAGGACTGAACTTTATATTGAACTTAGTTAAATAAGAGTTATACAGTACACTGGCTGAGGGCTTCATAAAGCTACATACTGAATAAATACAACTGGTTATGGCACTTAGCACAGCTGATTAACTGGTTATCATACATAAAGCTTTAAGGCTGTGGCAGCTACATGTCTTCAATAATATGTGATGCTGCATGGAGCATATTTACACATTATAGTCATCGGCCAAATAAGTCATGTTTTGTCATAAACACCAGTGAGGCTGTTAAAGTGTGTGTGATATTAACTCCGTGTTTAAACATAAATTTTAAAGTTTTATGTTGTGAAAATGATTTGATTAGAATCCTGCAACCCAAACTATCAGATGTCACCATTATGTTTTCTTCACCTCTACCTTGTCCATAGTTTGGGGTACACCTCCAAAACCAGCGTAAACAGTGCGAGCCAAAACTATGATTAAAAAAACACCTCTCAGCCAATCACAAAGTGTTATCCATGGCGGTGGTATGAATAAAGTGCCATAACTTGGCACAAAGAGCAGCAGATAGCAGTTCAACTGCCAGATGACGTCAGTGTCTACACAGATTGAGCTTTGACCGTATAAAGCTGTGTCCACATTATAGTAGAAAAACTAGGCTCTTGTGCTGCACCGGACACTTTGCTCAGCAAAGGACTTGTGGTAGGAGCGGGGAGTCTGTGACAGTTAACTCACTAGCAAGAAGCAATATGAAGACGATAAGCGATTAAGGTTTTCAGCTACTTGCAATTTTTATAACTGACAATCTGTTCAAAATGCCAGGTTGGGTATGACATCACAGATGATAAAATGGAGTCTGTTCACACCTGGTGTTAACATACATCTTGGGTGATCCAGTCACAATTGGACAGCCCTTAATACAAGTTTAAGTGACCACCAAGGTGCATTGGGATCCAAACACTCCACCACTGACACGGTCTGGAAATGCATTGGACCACATATCTTTTGTAGTGTAAACAGTCGATATGTTTACATGCACAGTTAATTCGAGCTACGGTTACAGCTCGACAAGGCCATTTAGGACTACTGTCCTTGTCCCAGTATACAAGCACAGAGGGGAATCAATTTATTGACTGAAGTATGTTCAACCTCACCACAATAAGTGGCAATATGCCCCATTTGGACCTTTTTCTGGTGGACCTACTACATCACAGACCAAACAATCAACAAGCAAGTTAGCTGCTGTTGGCTAGCGGCAAACTTGTACCACGGTGGACAACTTTACAGCTCTGTACATTTCGTCTGTCCAAAAATGCATGGACCTGGTTGGAGCTTTCGCCATGTTGTCACTGGTTTGTTCTTCTGTTACATATTTAATGCTATTTGAATTGCGGGTCAAAGCATGGGGGAGAAACTGTTGAGCATACGCAGATCACCTCGGCCAGTCTGGGTCCAAATGACTGTATACATGCAGGAGTAATCTGACTCCCAATCACATTATCTGTGTGTGTTAGTCTGATTTTGAGAAATTCCATTTAAAATGCTTTCAGTCGGACTAACACAATAAATCGATTTTCTCTAATGTCATGTAAACATACTGACTGATTTTTGTGACAGCGCACTAACGTCATTTCACATTGAGTTGGACAAAGTGTTGCGTGACCGTGTTGTATTCTGCTGACATCACTAGTGTGTGAGCAAGTGAGCATGCAGCAAGAGTTTGAAAGAGTAAACGGTGAATGAGGCCCCAACCTCCAACACTACATCCAATTCTCTTTATACATCCACGGTGGTGACAGAAACGTGTCCCGACTGTCCACTTGTGATCGGATCTAAAGTCACCTGCTAGCCCGTCAGTGAGGCAGCAGAGATAGTTAATGAACACAGTGATAATTCAACAGTGCAGTTTGCAGCTAGGCTTTGTGTGCTGCACCTGAACGAGTCTGAATGAATAACATGTTAGTTCTCATGTGATCAAAATGTAATTTCTGAACAGCTCTAGCACAGACTCAAACAGCATTTTTGTTACATTACATCTTAATCTAAAGGATGATATATCACCCATAAAAGAAAAGCTATTGTTCGACAATAATGTGAACACAGCATAAAACACACAAGTTCTTTTTTTGTGCGGAAAGAACAGCACCTTCTTTCTTTCCTGTGCCCCTGGAAAATCCAAAACATTTTACTGATGGCCATTAAAAAGCACAGTGTGGAGGCTGTCAGAAGGTTTCCATTTTGGGAGTTCTACTTTCATGTCTAACCTGGGACAGTCACGATTTAGTGTCCTCACCTGTGCTCTTTCATTTCCAAATAAAAACTGAATTTAACATCACATTAGAAACATGCTGGAGTACTTGTAAAGTTGCGGCAAACAAAGACACTTGCTGTATAAGAAGATAACTTGATTTGGTCACTGTTGCCATAGCAACATAAGTCAATAACACACACAAACTCAGCCAAAATAGGGAAAGAAGCTGTGTATGAGGGTGTGTGGAGGTGTGTGGGTGTATTTTCAGGAGTGTGTGTGGTGTGAGAAGAGAGAGAAAATGCAGGATAAAAAAGTGATTGCAGATTATTTTGGGTTTGCACACACAAAAACGGGGGATTGCCAGGTTTACAGCTTGGGCACTGGAACCAAGAGTACACTGTGGGCCAAGAGACTGTCAGGGGCCACAGCAGACGGCTCTCTAACTGTTGTCACTGGTGGTTTAGGCTGTGAAAAAGACTGATCACTGTATTCAAGCCAAAGTAGCACCTTCAGAAGAGAAATTAGGTTTAAACAGCTCTCATGAGATGCCTGTACAGTTAAAGAAAAAAGAAACAAAAAAGAACAAAAAAAGTAAAACTGCTTTAACCCTACTGACACATGAAGAGACCTACAGTATAATGATCATTCCTGCATCAGTAGTAGCAGATTATCTGTTATGTAATCAGTGCTAACAGGATCAAAATAAAGATTAAAAATAAAAAGCTTACATTCAAAAACACAAAAGATCTTTGATATGTACTGTTGAATATTCTACAGACAGAAACAACCTAAAAGGGAGCGTTTTTGGTTCTTCAAAGTACATTCTGCAAATACTACACAAATATTATGACTGTCCTTCTCAAACATAAACCAGAGCATTAAATGTGGTTTCCATTAGGAAATGTGTCACACTCTATGAAAGGAGAATGGAGTGTAGGGAGGAGAGCTACATGAGTAGAGTGCCCTAACTCTAACCCTACCACACACAGACAGCCCTTCATTGGATAACCGTTAATCAACTGTCATCGATCAATCATTCGTTCTTCATGTGTACCACTTCGACTAAATTGTTACTGAATCAGTCGACCGTGTGTGTGTGTGTCCACACTGTGAGCAACACGATCAACAACTCCTCAACAAAGTTTGGGGTATTTTCGAGTTGAATTCATTTAGAAATGTCTATCTGCCTCCCTCTGACTGTGCCGTTTGTCTTGTACATTTATTTGTAATGTATGCTGTTGTCCTAAAGTCTGAATCCACAACCCAGTGTTGAAGTTACACCAGAATGTCTGGGTCCTGTTCCCAAAGTAAGAAAACCATATTCAAAATCACACTGACATTTTGTTATTCCTAAAAATCTAGCTTTTGGAACACCGCCCTGCTTGACAGTATGTCGTACAGGTCACTGCATCTGTGTAGACAGGAGTGTACTATTATTGATTTAATATTTCTGTGTTTGGCAGCATTTAAAGAACACCACTGCCCATGAGCCCATGACTGTTGTGTGTTACGTGCCACAGTCGCACAGGGATATATGACAATGGACAAAGCAGAGTCCTGCATTGAGTCTGGTACACGCGGGTACCCGAAAAGTCAATATGATGATGGTGAAAATGTATGATGTCTCTGTTTAGGTCACTGCAGAGGGATTAGCATTAGCCAAGTTGCTCTCAGTATGAACACACAGTGACAGCCCTGGCTGATTTTGTAAAACTAAGAACACACAATGTTTTTGACATTAAATAATTAAAAGATTAAACATGATTTAAAAAAACATATAAAGCTGCACTTTGTAGCTCTTTGCAATCTAGTTATTTAGCATTGCTACATATCATTAGCACAACACTGGCTGAAGCATTGCTTTATCTCAGGGAGTCTATGTTGGTTGACCACTGGAGGGTGGCACTAAAACTAGCAGCTGTTGCTTATGAGAGAGCTCAACAGCGTCATATCCGCTGTCATATCTGTTGTAGTCTTTGGTTTGGATCATCTGGTACATGACACACATTTGTATGGACCAACTGACTTTGGATAAGCATCTCTCAGCCCACGTACAGCATGACATCACTTTATATGACTACCTGTCAAATGACACCTTCTCAAAGAGTCTCTTTTTGTGTCTTGTCAAGTTTAATGTGTGGAAAATTATTATTATTTTTGTTTCTTGACCAATGAGATTAGCTGGCGTATCACAGAAGCATTTGACATTTGAATATGATTTGTTGGTTTTGTGTCATAACGTTAAAGTTTCAATCATATGATGGTGTGTTATACTAATAGTTTCTTATTAAACAGGAACTATTTCTTGATATAACACACTGAGCAATTGTTTTTTTTCCATGATTGCAACAACTGGCTGCTGTAAAGTGACTTCTACCAAGCATCTCTAACAGGTTATATTGGTGATTATAAACGAGCAAAGTTATTTAAAGTTCAGATGAACATAATTTCATCTCCGTTAGATAAAGCTGACTACCATATTTAAGATGTTAGAAACTCATGATGCTGATAGATTGCAGAAAAATGACTTTGGTTATAGGATGTATAAGCTTCTACAGAGTGCTTATAATACTGTGAAATATTTATAATGAGCGCTGGACTTGTAGTCCTACAGGACTTTATTCTTCATGATAGTTAAAAGATCATGATTTTTAACAGCAAAGAATCATGGGCTGTGAGGCTCTGAATGTGTAGAAGCATCAGAGAATTGTGGGATTTGTTGCTTGCAGATGTGCGTGCTACTCTCAGCTGTGGTTCCTTCACAGATTGTGGTCCATAGTAGAGGTGATATTAAAGGAGGAAAATTGTGTCACTGATTCACCGGTGTTAGCAAAGCTATTAGTTAGATGAGTCATTTTTAAAATGAGTATTAGATTTGTTGCAAAGCCTTTAGATTAAACTGAAGGTTGTGGTCCTGTTTTTGGTTTGTTACAGTCATGATGATCGGAGGTCAGAGGTCAACATTCCTACATAAGCCAAGGCCCATTATAGCATCATAAGCTGCAGTAGAGAGTGAGATGTAACATTACTCTATCCAAAGGTGTTTTCCTATGTGGGTGGGGGTCCGTCGTATCGCAGCATGATGTTGAAGGACCGGGCGAAGTTGTTGGAGAGGGAGCAGCTGTTGCCTTCATCCATGAGGGGCAGCAGGAAGGCCAGGAGCAGCAGAGCCAGGAGAAGGAGCCACAGAGGAAGAGCATACCGACACACACGCTGACACAAGCCAGGCTTCTGTAAGGACAGCAGCAACACAAAAACACATTAACGCACATACATGTACAGTATGTAATGAAGGTTTTACCATTAAAAAGAATATGGTGTTTCATTTGTGCAGCGACATACACAGCAGACAGCTGATACATGACTGTCTCTCTGTCATAGTGGGCTGCTCCGACTACTCCGAATTTCTAACTTCAATACAACACCTTGGAAAACAGATATTCCGTTTAATGTTTTAAATTAGGGGAAACTTTGACATCGAGGGCATAAAATTATTTTATCAATTAAAAGATAAGTATACAAAGACTTCAACATGATTAATGATGAATAGCAAGAGAGCAAGAGAGTGCAGCAGGTGCTGGTGTATCGATACCAAGCAGCAACCTTCAGGGCTGAAAAATGAAGCCAAAAACTCCAGTTCCTTGAACGGCCACTTGAGTGCTCCAGGAATGAGTCCTCAAATTTGGCAATGAGTTAGCATGCTTGCACCCCTGGTTCCCTTGTCTTGGTTAGATGCCTGAAATAAGATCTGTGGTTAACACAAGTGTAAGAGACTTTCCCAATTTGTTCTACAACATAAAATACCTTAAAACTTCAAGTAGTAGCCCAGGCTATTATTTGCTTCAATCACTGAAATCAACAGGCCTATAAGGCCTTTAACTCTTTTGACACAAAGCTGTTGCTCAGCAAGGATCAGGAAATACAATCGAATTGTGTATTATATAAAAATTAGGGTTCAGATAATATATCAATTAATAATCATTCATTTGGTCTAGCTCCGACAGACAGCCCATCAGAGAGAGAGTGAGTTACGGCACTTGAGGATTACAACACAACCCCACCTTATCCTGTTAAAACAATACTCACAACTTGGATTCATTTTTATAAGAAAAACATTTTTTATTCCTCTGATCTGGGGACCCTTATGGATTACTGGAGTACAAATAACTTGCAGGGTAATCGAGGAACGGACACAATTTGAGGTAGCCAACAACACGGTTTTCTACATCCAAAGAACTTCGATAAAAATTAACTGCTTGGCAACCAGACCAGGCCTCTAATGAAGACAGGCGTTTATTGTATGTAAAGAGACTGGGCGTTTAACTGGGACTAGGCTTTTAATTAAAAGTTTTACGGTATGTCAGTAAATACCCCACTCAAGAATTTTAAAGCCTTTAGGTGTCTTAAAAAAGGCAGCTGCTAATAAGTGGCTTGAAGAGACTACAGAACGTCATCATACCGAACATGGCTTTACAGCATCGTTGTGGTGGCAATGTTAATTCATGCGATCGTAGTGTATAGGTTTTTACTTTTTTACTTCTATTGATTGCATTTACACTTTAAATTATCATAAAAGCGTTCTTCATTTTGAAGATTATTTTCCTGAACAAAACATTTAAGCATCATTAACTTTTGTTTGCCACAAAGCTTATTTTCTGCAATAATCCAAAATGAAAAATCCATATTGGCTTTTTGTCGAGGGAACCAGGACGACGCATAAGGTGTGGCCTCATTTAGCGACAGCTGGGTGCCGTCTGTTGACTCTTGGGAGTTGGATATTCAGTTTTACCAGTTGGTACGTTTTGTTTCAATGTTTTTAGAGCTTGTTCATCACTGGTGGATATTAGCATTAGAATAAGCATTATCACAGTTAATAATAGCTGTACAGTAAATGAACTGACCTAACCAAGCTAGCAGCTAGTGTTAGTGTTATCTCCACCCTTTCCTCCAAATATGGTCACTTCTGGCTCGAAAAATCCAAGATGGCAACAGCCAAAATGCTGAACTTGAGGCTTCTAAATGGGAGTCCACAACAATGGGTGATGTCCCTGTAGCGATGTCCATCATTTTATACAGTCTATGATAATATTGTGTGAAAAAAAAAAATGGTGTCAGCCTGGGAACTATTAGTATTGGACTGTATGGTACTGTACTGTATAGCTTTGTACTTTGAACAGACAGGGTTTCAGTTTTCTGGCCTTTGTCTTGGGCTTTCCTCCACCTCACTGACTCCACCAATTGTATTTCTGACCCTCAATCCACCTGTGGAAATTTCAGCAGTTGCACAGATTGACATGCACATGTGCACTTTTCTGTGAGCTGGCACTTTGTTTTATTTTCTGCTTTTTTGTAATGTCTGTTTTGTTTTTGTGTTGTAAAAAGGGTTACATTTCTTAATTAAAATATATATAAAAAGAATATGGCGTAAATGACTGAGAAGCTTAACAAATGTAAGTCCAGAGAGCACAGTGAGTGTCTTTAAAATCTTTGTCCTCTTCATACTGTTACAGACCGACTGGACAGATTGTGATGAATTTGTTATGATATAAATTTCTACTTATGTAATCGTAAGATTACTTTGAGGCAGGCTCATACAGTCCACTAATAAAAGAGAGATGGGTGCCGCTTGATGGAACAGAGAAAGTCTTCTTTGATGACACGAATTATAACTCATTTCAGTGTATTTGGTGCAAAAAGGAAAATGAAAGGAAACTACATCACAAGCTGAGCACTCTGGGAGCGCCAAGTCGTTTCAGATTGACTTCATCATTCATTAACTCATTTAAACTTTATTTACTTTAAGGGACCATGTTCCATATTAAATATAAATGTTGTAATTTGATGCATCTTATCAGATTTAGCTTGCAACATGTTTAACTCATCACTTTCATCATACAAAGATTGCTACCAGATGCTTGTAAAATATGCAAGTGGCTGCTAGATTTTCATCTCTCACAAGCCAAAAGAACAATGGTAATCTGTTAAGTGGCTGGTATTTTGGAATCAAACAGCCACAGTGGCAGACGGACCAAAAAGTTCATTTCTAACATTTCCCTGTTAAACTGCTGAGATAAAGGCTTACCATAATAATCAAACACTGGTGGGGCCTTCATTTGCCCAAATGGCAGAAAGAGCAAGCCTTTAAATTCTACATGTCCTTGTTTTTATAAGTGCATAACATCATGATGTGATGAGAAGCCTCCCTGTTCTCTGATCCACTCATGCTTTAACAATCAAAATGTTCTTACTGTTAATTGAACACTTGTGTTTGTCACTTAACAATCATACTATATGAGCTCAAGTTGGAATAAAATAATGACAAGCAAATGTAATTATCACACATTTTGAATATGTGCTGTATTATGGTCAAGTAACATTCTAAAACATTCCTGCAAAATGAACATCTGTATATCAAACACTGACAGCAAGTTATGTTGAATTTGTGAAGAAAACTTTGTTTTTCTTGCATGCTCCACAGTGAATAAAGAATCCAAAAAAAAAAAAAAAAAAGACTATCCCAGCTGACACTGGGTGAGAGGCAGGGTTCACCCTGGACAGGTCGCCAGACTATCACAGGGCTGACACATAGAGACAGACAACCATTCACACTCACATTCACACCTACGGCCAATTTAGAGTCACCAATTAGCCTATCCCCAACCTGCATGTCTTTGGACTGTGGGGGGAAGCTGGAGCACCTGGAGAAAACCCACGCTGACACGGGGAGAACATGTGCACAGAAGGGCTCCCTCCTGGGACTGAACCAGGAACCATCTTGCTGTGAGGTGACCGTGCTAACCGCTGCACCATCTTGCAAATTCTTTTGATTTGTTGTGAAATTTTGAAATCTGTGTAATTCTGGATAAACAAAAACAATCTTGTGGTGGTTTTGTGACTGTTTATTTGCTCTGAAACTCTGAAAACATATCTAAAAAGGTAAGTATAGGAAATGTGAAGAATCCAGAGATGAAAGCAGAAGCGGTTCACCCACACAGTCAGAAACATCCTGTACCACAGTAAAGTGATTCAGCTCAGGCCTCTGCACTCTTTCTCATTTCTCTCAGACTTGTTATTCAGTGAATCATGTTTGCCGCCTACGTTCATCTTTCACCCTCTGAACACTGCGTCACCAAGCCTTGCTGAAATCACTTTGCGGTAAGCAAAACAGTTGCCTGCAAAGACAGGATTCACAGAGGCCCAGCATCAAACGCTTATCCATAGGGAACTCTTAAAGGTGTTTTTGTGTACGATTGTTCTGTGAATATCATTTGCTAAAACTCATGTAGTTATAATAGAACGCACCTACTGTAGTGACCTCATACACCAGTGTGGGAAAAATACTATTTTGCATTATGATTGGATCGCCTTAGAAGTAAACTCTGCCATATGAATTACTGCCACTATGAACTATGAATAATTGCAGGGACCTATGTTTTGCTAAAATGTACTATATGCTCTGGAATGTACAGTTTCAACATGTATTGAACAGTCGATTTATAGCATGACCTGTATGAATACCTGATCCTGATTGGCTGCAGGGTGTCCATTAATTTCTGGTGATGGACACCACCTAAGCTCTGCTGTAACTGTCTGTTCACTGTTCTAAATTAAATCTCTGTCTAGCATCAGCCTGTATCTAAAATGAGTAACCATAGCAACAGGAACACAGTCAAAGCTTGTGTTTACAATTTATTTCCAACACTGCGTGTAGTCCTTCACTGCCTCATCCTCTGAACACCACAGGATGGAGACTGTAACACACAAGCTGCAACGAGTGCACTGGCCCTCTGAACTTACGGACGCTTCGGATTACATCGTGTTCGCTATTCATCTGCAACTTCAGGGTTTGAGTTTTGAGGCTTTTTGCAAAATGTGGTGTCAGTTTGAAAGCTCGTGCTGCCGGAGCCGCAAAACTTAACAGTCATTGTGTTTAAGCAAGCTGTAACCACCGAGGCTAAAAAATGAAGCCAAGGTGGAAGTGTCAAAAACTGCAGTTTATCAAAAGGCAATGTAATGTATGGAGCAAACAAAGAAGAAGAAAAGAAAACAAATCAGAAAGCGTGCTTGTGTTTAAAAAAAAAAAACACATGCATGTCACCTCCCAGTCTCCGTATAATACCCCTATCTCCACATTACAACTTTAAGCTTATGAATGCACTGAATTCAGAGGAACAACTATCTGAGGAGCACATGAATGCACCATTGGCCTTGGCTGACAGAGGTCTGGACAAAGTCCGATTCAATCGCTTCTTGCTCACTCACCATAGCAAACAGCATGAGCAAATGAAAAAAGTTGGGGATTCTGGGGCACTTGGACATTTGGCAGGCTGACCTTGTGCATACTGGACACTAGAAAGAGATGTTCAAAAAAATTGGTTCATTTCGCCCATCACGACTTCAGGCTGTGGTCGACGGTAACGGCACACATGATGTATCATATGTTCCTGAAAATCTTGATATTGATTTGGGGGCAATGACATGGCTGTATAGCTAGCCAGTCTTACTGTTAAACATACTGTCAAATTAAGCCAATCAGCCAAAACATTAAAACCACTTGTGAGTGAAGTGACCATCTTGTTATAATACAATGTTCTGTTGAGAAACCCCCCCCTCCCATTGCAACAGCACTCACCGACAGCAGTGCCTCCCCTCAGCAGGACAATGCGCCATGCCACACACAAAAAAAAGTGCTGCGGAATGGCCCGAGGAACGTGACAAAGAGCTCAAGTCATCGACCTGGCCTCCAAATTCCTCAGATCCCGATCTGATCCAGCATCAGTAAGATGTGCTGGTACCCCACTTCACAACTCACAGGGCTCAAAGGATCTGCCTGCAATGCTGCAGTGACACCACAGGACACACGCCAGAGGTCCTGTGTTCATTCCACAACAGGTCAAAGCCAAGTCGAATCCAACAGGGCCCCACTGTGGATTAGGGTTACCTCTGCGGTATCAGCAAGCCCTATTGACCCAAGGTTTCCCAGCAGTACTTTCCATTGTGACAAAATGATTAATATTATTTACTTCATCTATCTGTGATTTTAATGTTTTGGCAGATCATTTGTCAACCATACGTGATGTCTTGACTCTGAGGGCTCTAGTTTCACAGACCGGGCGAGGCAGAGGCACAGCGCACCTGCACTTTGCCAACTGAGTGTGGCCATGCGGATTTTGCAAGTTTGGCACACCGTGCGCCTGGCGCAGCTACTCCTCTTTCCCACCTCCGTCCCTCCTACCGGCGCAAGTCAGAAAGAGGGAGGAGAGAAGGCGTGGAGTGGGTTTTACACACATCACACCAATCAAATGAGCCCCTCTCCTCGCCCTTAAATGCGCCGCGCGAAGGCGTAATGAGAGTTTACTCAATTCGCCATGGCAGAAGAGAGCAGCAGCGTCAGACGGCCAAACTTCTCCCAGGAGGAAACTGATGTTTTGGTCCGGGAGGTCCAAGCTCGCAGTGTCCGAATATACGGAACTGCGAGCAGACCTCCACGGGCTGATGATGCAAAGGTAGCCTGGGAGGAGGTCACCACAATTGTAAATCAATGTTGCGTTTCTCTCGTGCGCGCGCGCTCTCTCTTTCTCTCTCGCAGTCTCACTCTGTTTCTTTTCTTTTGACTTTTCTAAGATGACAGATGCTGAATATATACTCCCTATCTGATGCTGTGGCTGTTTGTGGTTGGCTGAGAGGGATGTGAACTCATTAGTTTGCAGCTGTGTTAATCAAATCAGGTTGGGTTTCCATTACGCGTGCCAAACGTGCCAAACGGTGCCAATCCCCTTTGATCTGACATCAGATGTGACGGGACAGTCGATATAGAGATACATTTATGTGCTGATTGCAGATAGTTGCATTGAATAGTGGTTTTTTGGGTATTTATTGCATCGTTAATGTGCCTGATATTCTGGAAACCTGCCTGTGAGGTTTTGGTGACGTGTGCGCACTGTCCGCCGGTCAGCCAAACTTCGGCTTACACCGGCTGCGCTCCCCCTGCGCTGACAGTAGACCTGGTTTCAGCTGGCGAGCTTTTAGCGCACCTTCGGCGAAGCCTTTTGGCACGAAACTGTCACTGCACCAAGCTGGATCTGTCGACACCTCCCCCTGCTGTGCCGCCACACCCATCTCAGCGCACCTCGGTCTGCCAAACTACCAAACTGAGCGCGCCTCGGGTTGCGCTGCTCGAAACTAGCTCTGCGCAGGGTTTGCCACCCTACGCCACCCTGCGCCACCCTGCGCTGCGCCGGGAAACTAGAGCCCTGAATCTTGCGAGCATAACGTTAGCTTTCTGGCTCAGAGTTCATCTAAAGTGTTGCTGACCGGACTAGAAATATCTCCTGTTGCCAAGTTGTATCTAAGGTTTGTCCTATTTATTGGAGTAGGGAAAACAATCTAGATTGCACAAAAACCTTGTGGGATAATAATGATTGATCCATGTATTTGTCAAACACTCAAGTGTTGCCAAGGAAACAGAATTATTTTGATTGCAAAACACATAAAAATATAATATTTATTTTTTTTCTTTGGCGAGCTGAAATCTCAATTATTTTTTTGAGCACAGTATTATCACAACTGATAGAGCTGATGGCACATTTACAAACATAAGTTATAAGTAACAATCTAGTTGTAAGAAGACAACTCACCGAGCACTGTCTCTGTAAAATATCAACAGGACTTCTGGAATAATGGACACCCAAAAATAACTCCTCCCACTTCACCAGTGCATTAATGAGTACCTTGTGAGTACTCCTTCCAACAACTTGACCATATTTAGTTTCACTGTCATGCTGACATTAAGAGTTAAACCCCTACAAAAGAAGTAGTGGGTCAGCAAGCAGAAATCTCATTAATTCAGTTTCACAGTTTTAAAAAGCACATTTCTTTCTGTGCTGAATTTTCACTCACAGTTGAATATAGCTGCATGTGCATCTGTCTTTAGTGTTACTGTAAACAGTCTTTAATTAAGCTTAAAGGAGCTTGCAGACAACATATTAATATGTCAAGCAGGCTTCTATGATGACATTCATCATTTGATGGAGCTCCAGATCTTGATGAGCATCATTCTTTAACATCAAACCCTTCCGAACCATTTTATTGACAACTCTGGCTCACAGCTGGAGGAAAATGGTAGCCACAGTAAAGAAGCATGAACACAAATGAAATCCATCTGAAACTGTGGTCAAACACTTCAGATGGACAGAAACACAGAGGGAGGTTTGCAGAGTGTGTTGGACTGTGTGTTTAAAGGTTAATGACTGACTGAAGAGGAAGTGAAACTAGCTGAACACACCTCCATTTGACATACAGCCACAGGACAAAGGTATGTTTGTGTGTTTTGTAGAGTCCGCACACTCTATTTGAACTCACTGTGAATGAGTGAATACAAGCAGCAGAAAGCTATAGTGTCTAACCATAACTTAAGATACTGATCATTAACCCGGCAGTATTAAGGGTGTCATCTCAATATTTCCTGCAGCATTTCACAGTAAAAGCTTCGCACTACTGTTTACATTGTGCATTTTGTTCATAAACAAAATAAATATATCATAAATTTCTCATGTGAACTGCACCTGTGAGTTGTGATGAACAAATCTCAGGTTCATGTGAGCTGTGACACCAATGGTTGCTGATCTCAAAGCATTAGCAAAGCGTTGAGACTCTTGCTGTAAATGGTGACAGCGGGGAAAGTCCAGCTCAGTCCAGCCAGTGGTGTCATTTATTAAGTATGTATTATTAACTGGTACCATACTGTTTTCCATCATAAAAGCTTGATGAAAAGGGATTTTACTCAGCTGTCTTTGTTTTATTTATTGTTTTTTTAATCACTATAGCAGAGTGTCTCTGGCAGTGTTGGTCAGGTTAACAGTTTGGTCTTGGCTGATATATCTTGATGAATACTGGATGGATTGCCAAGCAATTTAGTTCAGACATTTATGCTCCCCTCAAGATGAATTTTGACAACTTTGCTGAACCCCTGACTTTTTATGTGGCGCCATCAAAAGGTCAACATTTCACTCTTAATCCTTGGACTCAAACACCCACTTAGCCCTTACCCCTCTGTTTTGTGCGTCCACATCTAGGGACAGGGTGTCCTGATTCTTGTTGGGATTGGGGCGGGAGGCAAAGTGTTAAGGACAGGTGGCCCTCCAGACTGAAATTTTTCAGTCACCCTCCAAACAGGGCGTTATGTGAAAACATTGGCAAGATGGCTACACAAGCAACAAGAGAAACCCACAAATGTATTTTCTTTGTTAATTAAGATTTTAACATTACGGTTCAGTTCAGTTTGGTATGCACTTTTTCCACTTCCACCGTGAAAAGTAATGGATAACTTAATTCACTGGGCCGACTGCCGTCAACTTTTAAGGTGTAATGTTTACTTTTTTTCAATTTGACAACTTTGACCATTCCATTAGTGTTTATTGTCACTCTTGGATGACACAGACTTTTAGTAAAGAGCGGATCTTCAAGCATTTAAAAATATATTAATTTAAACAAGATTATGTGAACTGCATATATTCTAATCCTCACTTGGAGAAAAACAAGTGTTGTGGAGGATCATTCCTGTGGGCTACAGTAACACCAAACCCCTGCGCTTACTTGAGAAGGACTTAATGCACAAACCTGCTATTTTTTAAATATCCCATCAAGAGAGACTCTCACTGCATTTTTGTTCTGAAAATGTTGGTGTGCAACCCCGTTCTGTGGATGATAAACGCCGTGCAGACTTCCATCTGTGTCACTGGTAAAAAATACAGGACATACAGTGAGAGCTGGACGGAGCAGTGACTGACAACAACCCCGCCCACATTAAATAGTATTGTTTATGGTAGAAACGCTTAACGGACCTAGGGTCTAGGTATCATGTTTGAAGGGTTACTGTTAGTTCCAAAGGTACTATACCAGGTTTCCCTCCTCACACACCAATGTATCCATGGACATGCCCCCCCCCCACCTCAAAGAACTTCTCAACCCACAAAACACAACACGCTCCCTCCGCTCCACTCACTCAAACCTCCTCCAAATACCCAGAACCAGACTCAGGACCATGGGAGATAGGGCCTTCTGTGCTGCTGCCCCACGTCTGTGGAATGCCCTCCCTGACACCTTGAGGACACCACAATCCACTGACTGTTTTAAAAAAGGTTTTAAGACATTTCTTTTTAGCAAAGCTTTTGGTCCCCCTTAGATGTTTTTGTTTAAATCCTTTTAAATAACTGCTTATCTTGTTTTTTTAATCTTTCTTTGTTTTTAACTTGTAGCACTTTGAGATCTTTTGATGATAAGGGCATTATAAATAAAATGTATTATTATTATTATTATTATTATTAAACCGAAAGTGTGTGGTGGAAACGGGGCTTTACCTCCAGAGCACCACCAGTTGACTGGTAATGAAGCAGTGTTCTTTTTATTTAAAGATTTGTTTGATGAACTGATCATAATAAGTCATTAGTAGCATTTGTGTCTGCCAGTGATACACAGTAATATCTTTCCTTTGACACCAACAATACCAGTCAAGTGAACAGCCTCCACATGCGCACTGCAGATATCAACAACTGGATGGCATCAAACTTTCTACAGCTAAGAAAAATCTGAGATTATCGTCACAGCTCCAGACTCATCACAAAATTATATTTCTTCCCATCTTGGTCCCCTCTCATCTGACATTACCAACTCTTGCAGAAATCTCAATATTATCTCGGACTCCATCCTCAACTTTGACCAGCATATTAATTCTGAAGTCCAATCGGTTTTTTTTTGGGTCATTTTTTTCTGCCAATATCAAGATTTATGCATTAATTTAGAATCACCTCATTGACTGCCCGTCTATCTTAAAGTGGATTTCAAAATTATAAGGATCACTTTTAAGGCTTGTAGTGGGTTAGCTCCAGCTTATATATAGCCAACCTTCTGACCTCCCACGAGCCTGAATGCAACCTGTGATCATCTGGTAGGTCATTCCATAATTAAACCTTAAAACTAAAGGTCATCGGGCCTTCTCTGTTCTGGCCCCTCAGTTGTAGAATGACCTGTCAGAAGAGATCAGGAATGCTAACTCATTATTTTAGACATGCTTTTTATAGACTTTGCCATTGTTTTAGTATCTGTTGTCTTTATTGCATTATTTTATTAACTGACTTTATTGTCTTTTTAATTGTATGTAAAGCACTTTGTAACTTGTTTTGAAAATCTCTTCTAAATAAAGGCATTGTTATTATCATCATTATTAGTAGCAGTATGATCAGTATTCTGATCTGGGAGTAACCTGAATGAGAAAACTGGCTATGTGTGCTAGAAAAGGACAAGTGAACACCAGTGAAAACAGTAATAGGGCTGATAAACTTGCCCACTTCTGACTACAAACCTAGTAGAGAGTTTGACAGCTCAGGGACATGAAGCCCAACAGTAGCAAAGCAGACACGATGCATACTGTTGAGCTGACATGCAAACAAAGACGCCTGTCATCCCACAATGAATAAACATGTCTTGATATAAAAGACTCACAGAATTATAAGGGAGTTTTTCCAGGACATCAGTTCATCTTGTAAAGTTATAAGTAGCTGCTAAATGGTGGGTGTGTTTGCTTCATGGCACTAAGAATCCTTAGTGCCATCCTCTGCCGACGATAAAGGCTGATAAAACCCAGCAGCAGCAGAGCCATCAGCCTGTGGAGAGCTTGTGAGAACATACAGGAATGTTTGAGCTTGGCATCTGAGGGGTCAATATGGTGGTCACAGGGGGACGGCGTGCTTTAATCTGTTCATTGGCCACTGCTTACTGAATGAATGGTGGGTTGGGGGTTGGTTTGATACGCTTCACTTCCAGTCCTGGGTGGTCAGGTCAGTTGTTTGGCTCTCTACAGCCCAAAGACCTCAGGGAAAATTTCAGGATGTAAAATGAATGCCATGAGAACACTTGGTTCAGATTCTTAAGACACAACCAAACGTTGTGAATTTTCCCTCACTAATTCTCCACTACACAGAAGAACACGCATCATGTTTATAGTTGCTTTGGGCTGAATACATGAACCGGGTGTTTGGGGTAAACAGTGAAAGGCAGCACAGCTTCAAGACAAAGCAAAGAGCGCCATCTGCAGAACCTCAACCTCTAATACACCAAACATGTTAAATCTCAGGGAGTGAAGCAAAACAAAAAACATCAATAAGCACTTAGCACAACAGGTTACGTGGAGAAGTAAAATACTCTAGAGCAGTGAGGCTCAGTAAGAAAGATCCCCTACATTTGCAAATTAAAACTGTTACTTAACACTGTTAGCCGAGGAAGCTGTATTGAGAGAAAACGTTGCAGCAGTATCAGGGGTGTGACAGTTCACAAAAATCCACGGTTCGGTTTGTTTTGGAGAGGTGAGGACCCTTGTGGATAATTCAGCTTCTGGTGAAAACCTCCTGGCCGTTTGGATCTGGTTTGTAACATGAAACTGCTTTATTCAGTGTTTTTGGCACTTTCAATCACCTGGTCTGTTTGTTTTGAAGAGGAGGGGACCTCTGTGAATAATCTAGCTCCTGAAAAAACCTGAATAACAAACACAGAAGGAATTCTAGCCGGTGAAGTTTTGGCTGGTTGCAATCTGCAATACACTGCTAGGTGCCACCAAGTCCCACTATATATTACACACTTCACCTTTAACACATTACCTCATGCAGGAAATGTTCCTGAACATTCCAGTGATAGACTGCATGTATAAAAGGGGCCTACACATCATTGTAAACTGCATATCTTTGGCTTTTAGACTGTCAGTTGGACATAAGACATTTGAAGACGTAAGCATGGGCTCTGGGAAGTTATGAAGGGCATTTTCTCTATTTTCTGACATGCTGTAGAAAAAATGATTTACCGATTTAAAAAACAAATAAATCTATAATGAATATAATGGTGAAATGTAGCCCTATGTGATGCTCACGTGGACTCTATCAGCTCTGATCACATGTTGTGTATGTAATGAATTGTAATGGATTTTTGGATGGGTGGAGCATCATGGCAGAATGCTGCTGTGCAGTTATGTTGACTAATATTCATAAAATCCTAAATAGTTTGGAGTTACCTTTTGCGCCTTTGCTGTGATGGCCGGCTCCTCTTGTTTGACTTGGAGTTTCTGCAGAGATATTAAATATTTGAATCAACTGACAATGTTGACAGTGTTCAAAATCTTAGCAACAGTTACATATACTAACCTTGTGGACTGGATCATCATACTAAATTCAAACCACACTGGAGCTTTCTTACTGACAACTGACTCATCTGGACCACACTGTTAAACTGACAGGTGACATGCTGCTCAGCCAAGCGTGCTCTCAAAAATCACACGAGATTGTGAATACATTTGTTTTCATTTGTTCCACATCTGGAGGATAGGATTAGCAATTAATGCAATTAGTATACAGTAATTCTACTGAGCAGCAGCTACCTTACAGACGTATTACAGGTAATCTTAACTGTCACTGTGTAGTGATCTAAATGATGTTACACTACCACCTTGTGGTGAGAAAACAACAGTGCACTTAAAGGGTGGAATCCCACAAAAGCACATCACAGTGAGGTCATGAGTTAATACAGGACCCTGGCATACAACAGCAATTATACTGCAATGACATCTGTGCTCCAGATTTAAGATTTTGTTTTGTATCAGTGAATGAATGAATGCATAATTACCCACTAGTCTATAGTTAATAAAGGCAAATGTAATCAAGTACACAAATTGTAAAGAACTTGTTTTACATTTATAAAACACATCATATAATCACAATGTCAGCACGGTGGCAGCTTGACTAAGTGGGAGATGTGGCACTATTTGTCTGTAAACCCCAGAGAGTTTGGGACTAAGTATAAAGAAAGTACAGTGAACTTAAGCCGTGTTTCCAGCAAGCAGTCCGGTTCAGTTCAGTTCAGTTCAGTATGTATTTTTTCCATTTCCATGATGAAAAGCTGTGTATAGAGCCAATGGCACTGTTCCTTACCGTCCCCATTTTTGGTCAACCCTCTACTGGGGTACCTAGCACACAGATCTGGTACTAAAAGGTGGCGTTAGAAACACTACAGTCTGTTGACTGGTCAGTAGAGGACAGTCATTTTTCCTTAGGGCTGAGTTGAGGCAATACATCAGCACAACTGAAAATTCCCTTTGATAACTTTGACCAGTCCATTAGTTTTTATTGTCTTTCTTGGATGACTTAGACTTTTAGTAATGAGTGGATCTTCAAGCATTAAAAAAATATATATTAATTTCGATCACATAATGTGAATTGCAGTGTTCAGCTCTCGTCTCACCTTGGCGCTGGCCCTGACCCTGACGTCTCCCACATCCTTCAGTTTGGACTTGTAGAGCATCCAGCGGTAGCGAAGTTCCTCCAAATCCACATCTTCTGCTGGTCCAGACCCAGCCTCACTGCCCTGACTCTCCTGGAGCAACAGCTGGAACTGCTCCTGACCCCAGGTCAGTCCTGCCCTCAGAGCCTGCAGCAGGACACACCACAGAGGATAAGGTATATTGTCTGAATGCAAAGCAGCAGAAAGTGCAACAGAACGTAAACTTTCAGTGTAAAAGTCCGTTCAGCTCGATGGTAAATTTCTCCCAGGTCAGCATCATGAGGCTAAACTGTACATTAGTTTACTGAAAGTTCATATTTGGAATATTGACAGATCACATCAGGATAACTTTTTTTCAAGCATAAAATAACAAAAACATGCTGCTGTATCTTCTAAATTCTTAAGAATTAAGAATTAAAACCTGAAGCGTGTCCTGTCGGATCTTGAGTTGTTTGGCGCTGAGTGATGCTCCCTTCATGCTGAGGACCCCTGAGAGGAGTTCATTCTCTTTGGACAGCCAGGCCTCAAACTCCCTCCTCCTGGATCTGGACTGTCCCGTGCCCCCCTACAAAACCCCAAAACAGTCATTTTGTACCCTTTTTCAGTTAGAGGTGGGGATGCTTGACTCATCTACAGGCTGTTAACAAATCCATCAGTGAATTTGGCCAAAGCAGTAATCTGTCACTAGTTTTCTGTGCTTCTTTGTTTTTCCATTAGCATTTCATATCAACAATTGTTCTGCCAGACAAGTGCAAAATGGTAACAAAGGTAATGATAGTCATTCAGAGCTTACCAATATTCTACATCTAAAACTGGAAAGATGACAGAATAAACATCTCAACAGCTGCATCTATCATTGTTTCTTTTTCACTCATTCTACCCTCATTAACACTGGGGAAGAGGTGAGCTATACCTCACTACTAATCTTCCCACTCTCTTTTCATTGATTGACACCTTTGCAACTGCTTATAGGCAAATAGCTAACCAGCCAATCACTTGGCAGCAACTCAATGCATTTAGGCATGTAGACATGGTCAAGACGACCTGCGGAAGTTCAAACTGAGCATCAGAATGGAGAAGAAAGGTGATTTAAGTGACTTTAAACTTGGCATGGTTGTTGGTGCCAGACCTGCTGCTTTGAGTATTTCAGAAACTGCTGATCTACTGGTATTTTCATGCACAACCATCTCTCGGGTTTACAGAGGCTGGTCCCAAAAAAATAAATAAAAAAGTGGCAAATACAATAGAAAATTGGAAAAACATTGGCGGGTCTGATGAGGCTTGATTTCTGCTGCAACATTCAAATGGTAGGGTCAGAATTTGGCGTAAACAACATGAAAGCATGGATCCACCCTGCCTTGTATCAACAGTGCAGGCTGGTAGTGGTGGTGTGATGGTGTGGGGGGATATTTTCTTGGCACACTTTGGGCCCCTTAGGACCAACTGAGCATTGTTTAAATGCCACAGCCTACCTGAGTATTGTTGCTGACCGTGTCCATCTGATGGCTACTTCCAGCAGGCCATGTCACAAAGCTCAAATCATCTAGAACTGGTTTCTTTAACATGACAATGAGGGGTTATGATGACTTATTGCTCAAATGACCACTTATGTAGCTGTTAGGTGACAAGTGTCACCTGGCTGCTGTCAAAAGATCTTCTGTAAACTTTAATCAACTTGTTTAAATATTAATGGAGGACAAATAAATGAAGATGTTGGCCTGCCAGGTACATGGCATGTTTTGTGAAATATTTAATTAAAAAGACATATGAATGGCTGAACGAGTCATATGCCTGCACTATAGCATCCTACGTTATCTAACCTGTTTTTAGCTAATTATGCCCTCTAACTTTTCACTTAAATGTATAAATACAGCTGTATTGCTCATAAATCAGTTATTCTGCCAGGTCTTCACTGACTGTATTTAATATCAGACTGATAAAGAGGGTGACTGTTTCATATCAGACTGGTAAACCTAACTGTAATGTTAGGCTATTTCATATTAAGATGATAAATCTGTCTGTAACTTATAATGACATGACTGTATATAATGTATAACCATATTTCACCAGAACATTACTCAGATTCACAAAGTGTTTAAACTAGATAAACAAGTTCTTTTTACTCCTACAAACTCCCTTGACAATCAACATAGGCAACTGAACTGAAGGAAATATCCTGTTAGCTAGTTAGCAGCCTGTTAGCTAAGCTAGCATGCTGTCATACGGTCTCTCTGAAATCCATTGTAAGAGTTCGCAACACAGGCTCCGCTCCAATTGAGTGTGTGTCCAGTGCCGTGGTGCGCTGCTGTGCGAGCAGCGTGTTACACACTTTCCATAACAATAACTATGTCAGGTAACAAACTGCGTTGGACTCGGGTCAGGTTTCGTCAGGAAAATAGGGGGCATAGGGGGGTGTTGCCCAGGGCGCCATTTAGGCTAGAACCACCACTGCAGCAGACAGCCAGTATTGCCTCATCCCAGTCCATATTTTTCTTTTTTCTTGTTGTAGAACTGCACAGAGTAACAATGCCTTTCTCTTTTTCTGCACAGTGTTAGCCATACAGAAAGGTATCTGTGATTCAGCCTTGATAGGCACCCAGGACTTTTATGTAACATTAAATTTACTTTTTATCCCCATTGTCAATTTTATGTGACTGTATGTTGTATTGTTCCCATATCTGACATAGGAAAGAAAATCCTTCCTGCTGAATTATCAGTACAAATAATGAACAACTGTGCTGGAAAAGGAGAGAAGCCGACAAGGCTGAGAGCAAGGATGTAATAACTCATTATATACTTTCTGCAGCTTCGATCAGCTCACTGGATCAGTTTGATATTTATTCAGTAACTCAGTTATGATGAGGTGCATTGCAACAGCCTGTAATACCTGGGGGGATTTAAGTATTCCATACTGCAGTAAAAGGGTAGTTCGAATATTTGAAGTGGGACTGTATGAGGTACTTGTCCATAGTCAATTAGCCATCGTTCTCTTCACAGTCAGACTCCATTGAGAAAAACATTGATTTAGCATCGCTACACAGGAGTTTTTCTTATTGTGCGACTTTGCCATTTTAAAGGGTTTGCCCGGAGTCACACAATAACTCAAACTACCTAACTGAGGCAGCAGTAGACCAGCAGTTCTTGTGTTTAGTAAACCAAAATTACTGTTTTTGTCAGTGGAGTCTGGTGGCTGTGACAAGAGCATAGGTGGGGAACTGAAGCTGTTAACGGCTTCCCAGTCGAACATGGACAGTTTGACAGAAAGGTAAATACTCTCAATATAGCATACACTTCAATTGTTACTGATATTTTTACGTGCGGTTTCTTTAGGCTATCTGCTGCCCACATCTCCAGTAATACATACACCCCTTTTCTACCAACACTAGTGTGTGTACATGGGTCTTTTAAACACAGGTAAACCCACTAAAAATAAGTCACAGACTCCATTACCATTGCCAGTAGACCAGAGCTGTGTACACAGCTCTGCAGCAGATGAGTATGCTTTTCTGTGTGTGTGTGTGTGTGTGTGTGTGTGTGTGTGTGTGTGTGTTTTCCCTGGTGTGTGTTGTTCAACATCACAGACGGGTCAGAAAACGGGTTAGTAAGCAGTATAAAGCAACATGGAGGCCAGTCAACACGTTACAGTGGTTATTTCTCTTTATATATCTCATACTTATTCAGTCTCTTTTTCAGACTCAGTTCAGACTAATATGGACTGATGTTCGAGCAGTGCTTGGTCTGAGATGGACGATATTTTGTGATGGCACGTCATTGCATCTCGCTGGTAAAGGGGGTAAAATTAGCATGTTCACCCGGGTGTTGCATTTCCATCAATGCAGATCAGAGCCCGGGCTCATAAATACCCACGACTACAGCAGAATCATTTGACCCAGGCAACCTTTCCCACTACATTAAAATGCCAGATGTTTTCTTTGCGCAGTGGAACTATAGTGGAACTCCTGCCGCTTCTCCAAACCAGGGGTGTGCCAACAGATGTCTATTGTATATGATACACTGACTATGGTTGAGTACTGCATACAACACCACCTCAAAAAATCCAAACAACCAGTATCCTTTTAAAGAAGAAAAGCCATAACTCTTTAGTATTATGAAATGATTCAGAAATACCTGAACCTCAGCCCCTGTCCATATCTGCTCTCTACAAAGTTAACCAAAGGGCAGAAGCATGAACAAGTCTTATGGTAAAAACTGCACAACCATACCAATGTTTGATGCGTCGGTGTTGTTGATGGTTGTTTGGAAGCTTCCCTTCTGAACAGCGTGAACGCTCCTCCTCCTGGGCTCAGGCCTTCTCCTGCCTCCACACCGCCTTCACCAGAACTTGTTCTGCGTCCCTCACCATAGCTGACCTTTGTGGTCAGTGCTGCACCCCCTCTGTCTCCGGCCAAAATGCTGCTGCCACCCACTGCGGATGTCTCACTGTCAGGGCTTCCATCAGCAGTGGAGTCTTTGGTACCTTTCTGTCGTGCTCTGCCGAAAAAGCTCCATGCAGAAGAATCTACTGTTTCTCCTTTAAAGGAGCGTCCACTGTCCTCGCCTGTCCTTGATGGGCTGAGATGTTCATTATCCTGTCCAGACAGAATGAGGTGACCTTCACCATGGCCTTGGATCCACCCACCCTGCCCCATCATCACCCCCTCTCCTGCCTCTGCCTCCAGGCTTCCTCCTCTTCGTGGCCCAGATGTGCTGTCTGCAGACCGGCCTTCAACTCTCCATAAGTCAGACTCAGTCTGCTCTGTGGAGCTGTTCAGCAGCCTGGGAAAGAAAGAATGGCAGAGGTTAAGTGCTTCCATAACTCACAAGTTCATCACCTCTTTGTCTAAGGCACCACAACCACAAGAAGAGACTGCTCAACAACAGAAAGTTAATGCTCCTCTACTCTCTCTTGCCTCAATGCAGTTTTTTTTAAATCTGAAATAAAACCTTAAGCAGCAATAAGGTTAATATTGGAGAAGCTCATATTGCTTTTTGTTTGTTTATATGCACACATTTGTATTCTGTCCAATACCCATTTGTGTTAACACTCCAGTCGCTGAGCTTGAACGTTAATTATTGACCTTAGAGCAGTTTTTACAAGAACTTGACAAAAAAAAAAAATCTATAATTGAAATGGGAGTGAAAGCTTCGTGAACACAGAGTAAATGGACATTGTGGTAACATTTTCTTTTGTCACATTCAGTGGTATGAAACCACACTTGGTTTCTTGGTAGCTACTTGTAATAGCAACATTTTTCCAATAGATACAGTCTGTATTTATGCAAACAGCCAAAGATCATCACATCCTTATACAACTAGGGGGAAGACAAAGCATTCAATACCATGCTGAAGAATTGCTGTGTGGCTTACTGCACGCCAAATAAACTTAAAAATCCAGAGTCAAAGAATATTTTTCCACCTTGACCCTCTTTACTCATGTTCTTGTGTCTAAATGACGAATAGGAACAACGCATTTTGAAACTGGTCCCATATAGGCAGTAATGTAAACACTCAGGACATGTTAGTACCATCAGTGTATGTCCACTAAAGGAGCTTGTTGTTGCCACTGACAGGCTCAGATTGTTAATGTAAGTGTCTGACAGAATTACTGGACTGAATTAAGGACTGGATTGTGGATCCTTTTAGAGACAGACCTTTCCGTTAAAGAGTGAGATCCTTTTTGTTTAACCAGAAACAGCCCTGAAATTGCCAGCATCACACACAACAGACTCCACTTGAATAAACAGTCATTTTATACTTGCAGAACACACTTCATTCAAAGTTGACAAATGCAAAATAAAATTCACAAAAACCATTATAGTTCATCTTTCCTCTCATTTAACAGTCACCAACTCTGGTTTGGTTGAAATAAAGCTTTATTATTTATCTAAATGGAGTGTGGTGGGTTTAACAATAGTAATTTTGGAGATGTTTCTAGTCAAACAAAAAGGATCTAAAATGTTATCCATACAGTGTTGGATTGTGTAGACACTGATAAAAAAAAGTTGTAACCCTCCACATACCTGTAGCTCTTGAGGTTGTCAATCCCTGTGTGATAACATTATAGCACACTGTCAACACGTAAGCTAATGGTGTTGAATAACTTTAGCTGCTGTGCTCGCTCAAAACATGCATGGAATTCACTAAAACATGTCCGTCTATTACATCATAGTCGTAATGGCTGTAGGGTACTGATATTACGTTAAGTTTAAGTAATGATCGTTAATGCAATAGTGTCTCTTTGTGAGTCTAAAAATCATGCTGCATTAACAGGGGAGGGAAAGGACCTTTTTCTCCTCCCCAACTCTGCTCTCACCACACCCTCGAACTATAACCACACCCTCTAACTATAACCACACCCTCTAACTATGACCAGACACCAACTGTATCTATAGCCCTGTTTCCACCAAGCACTTTGGTACAGTTCAGTTCAGTGCACATTTTTTCTGTTTTCACTGTGAAAACTTGTGGATGGTACCAATGGAACTGTTCCTTACTGTCCCCATTTTTGTTGGGGTACCTAGCACAGAGATCTGGTACTAAAAGATGGAGCTAGAAACACTGCAGTCCGTTGATTGGTCAGTAGCAGACGGTGACTCTTGCTCTGGGCTTCTTGCTGTTTTTGAGGCTTATGTAACCACAGTTTTACTTAAGCTAGTAAACTCTAACTACAAAATGAAAGGATGTTTTGCTGTCTCTCACAGCAGCTGTAGACTGAGAAAAAAATAACTTAATTCACTGGGCCGATGGCTGGCAACTTTTAAGGTGGAATGTAGGGGTGGGCCATATCATCTTGTTCACAATAATACCGCCATATCTTTTGATAGCATATGAAAAATTCATATCGTGATATTAGCAATATCTCCACTTGTTGACATGTGACGTCATACTGTTACCTACAGCAACAACAAGCATGGCTGAAAGGTATATTATTACAGACACCGCAGTGGCTCCAAAACAGGAGCAGCTTCAGTAGTGTGGAATAAACTGTGGAGTTGTTGTCCTGAATGTTTTATGAACGGCAGACTTCTCACTCTTTTAGTGACTTACTGCAAGTTACACTCCCTGCAAAGGAAACTCATTAAGCAGCTAAGTGTCTCTCCTGTGGGCTACAGCAACACTAAACTCCTGAGCTTGCCTGAGAAGGACTAAATGTACAAACCTGCTATTTTTAAATATTCCATGCAGACAGACTCTCACTGCAGCCTGTTCTATTTTGTTCTGAAAATGTCAGCGTGCAAATCTGTTCTGTGGACGATAATCGAGGTGCAGACTTCCTCTGTGTCACCACATTTAAGAGTACCATCTGTGGTGTAAACGCTCATCAGATCTCGGGTCTAGGTACCATGTCTGAAAGGTTACTTTTGATTCCAAAGATTCTATACCAAAAGGGTTTGGTGGAAATGGGGTTTATGTCACTGTGGGCTAAACACAACAGTGACTACTGAACAAACATTAAATATTGATGAGTATTAATATTAAACACATCATTGGTAACAATTCAAAAATGTGTCTGTAATATATAAACAATAGCTTGGGAATTCTACATCCCTTACCATGTGTTATTTTGCTTCTTCTAATGTCTTATACTTTCTGTTTTTTAAACTCCACATTCATCACCCTCTTGTGTCTCGTCCCAGTGCTCTATCAGTCCAAATAACAACAACAGATATCAACTAAGGATGAATATAAAAAGTCATGTAGAAAATGTTGAATGACTACAATAACTCCAAAGTTGTCTTAATTAAATGCTGTGTGATCTTAGCTAGCTTGTTAATGCTGAGCTGAGGCCGAGTGCACTGGAGAGCAGCATGCAGTCACTGGAGCTGAGACAACACTGACTGCTGGATGATCGGTAAGCCCCTGCAGATTTGTCAGGCTGCCTGTTTGTAAAACAGTAATGTCTTGATGTAACATGTACAAAAGATGTAACATGTGGGTGAATAGGATTTATACATATTTAAAGGACAGAGCCGGGCTGACTAACACTAAGTAATGGAATTAGTCATAAATTGCATCCATCACTGGCAGACACTGATGGAGGACTGGAACAGTGATGGCTGCTGCTGAGCTGCTTCCACTGTGCCGTGGGTGGAGACAAGAAGTCAGAGTGACGAGTGAGTAGTTTTGTGATATTCTTGTTTACCATCAGCACATACTGAGGAAACCAAACTAAAAAAACACAACACTCATTATCCATCTGTTGAGGTACCTGTGCAGGTTGAGACTCATATTGTACAGAGCCAACCATGACTCTCGTAGGCGCTTAATGTCTCGTAGAATGTGGACCTGTCCCTCCTCTGAAGTCCTCTCCAAAACCCCCTGACCCTGGACCTCCATCTGCTGCAGCTGGAACTCCTTTTCTGGAAACTCTCCCAGTGCTCTCTGTGGACAAGGACAACACAACACTTTAATAAACACAGTGTTCCGTAAGAGGAGATCGAGAGCTATAGAGGCTTCACAGTCACACTGGTTTTTATCATGCAGCAGTGAACTTTATTTTATCACTGCCATACCGTCACAATTGTGCAAGGTGCAGTCACTTCACGAGATAAAAATCAAGGCCGAGCGTGAAGATGGATGTGGTGTGAGCGAGGGGGCTGAAGTAGTTCAAGGGGATAAATCACATACTTTTGTTGAGATGCTATCAGTAAACTACACATTCATATTTAATACAGGCAAAGCTGTGTGATGTGGACCAGGGAAACAGCCACAGGTCACAGGAAGTTGAATGCATCTTTGCAAGACTCACTCTCTCACTGCTGGATAAGGCAAGTTCCGAATTTTTCTTTCGAATTCCCACACATCATTTCCTGTCTGTGGTAAGGCACACATATTCCTCTGTACAGGCTGTTTAATGTGGGCAAACACACTGAACCAACAGTGTTATTTGCTTGGAATGGATTCCTCCTCTCTGTACACCCCTGGTGTCTGTTTTAGGCTGATAAGATGGCTGTTAGTTTATTCCTAAAAAGGAACTTTGAGGGCACTTTTCTGCACACTGCTGCATGTATTTCACATCCATTGTGTAGGTTCAAAGAGCAGAGCTCCTGAACAGCACCACAGTCACATTTAACAATGCTGTGAGTTAATGAAATGCAGAGGTGAAGAATATCAACCCATGCTGGTGATGAAATTGGCAGGTAGGTCAGTGTAATAATGAACACTAATTATGAAGAGTCTCTTGGTATTCCCAAAAAAGTCCATCTCTTGAGGTCACTGTCAGCTGCCATCAGCTCTTTTACAGAGCTGGCTGACAGAACAATACATGTCAGTGATATGAAATCAAAAGCAGGGAGAAAGTGATGATATCATTCATGATTAACCCTTGACTCATGCAGGTCTGGATTCCTGCTCTACAAGTGTGTGTATACATTTCTCAAGGCTCTTCATTATGTGATCATATAATGCACCTCTCTGTCATGATGGAATCACATTTAAACAACGTTTGGATGACTTATAGTCAGGGTCTGAAATTAACACCCACCGAGCCCCGAATGCAGGCAGGTTTTCTATTTGGGTAGGAAATCTCAGGAGGCTATCTGCTATGGCTGGGGGATGTGGAGAAAAGCAAATACCACAATATTTTTTTACCAAATACCTCAATATCAATATTGCAATCATATTGTAGAGTTGTCTATCGGTGCTTTAACAAAATGTTTATAAAATGAGCTCTTTGATAAATGATCATAAGTAATGTGGATCAGTGTTAATTTCGTTGACGAAAACTATGACGCAAATTGAGATGATGACGAGCTAAAAGTACATCTTGATAATAAAAACAAAGACAAAATCTGCTGAATAGATTTGTGGAGTTTGTTAGCTGCAGCGGAGGCTGTTAGCAGTTAGCTCCGCTTGTTAGCCGCTGAACTGCAGCGGAGTGAGCATCCACCGGCTGCTGGACTTCACATCTGTTGATCCCCACAGGACTCCACTCAAATCTGGACTGTCTCTGGAAGGTTTATGGATTAATGCTGTTTGACAGGCAGGTAGGAGGCTCAGTTATCTGTGAGTGGAGCTGTGCTGTAAGTAAACAGTCTGAATTCTGCACAGTTTTCTCTGACAGAGATGAAAGTTTAATTTTAATCAGACTGTGAGATGACATGAGCTTAAACCTCCAGACCAATATCTTGCTTCATTCTCTGAGTGGATAATGAAGTCACACTCTCTCTGCCTGTATTGTAATCTGAGTCGTTTGTTGTGGTAGACCAGACAGCTGTGCAAGCATGTAAGTGCACATGCATCCTGTGCATTCCACTGGCTAGCTAACTGCCAAGGTTTTGTACTGCTCTTAAACAGCGATTACCACTGAAAATGACATCCTGACCTATGATGTCGTGGCACCCACCCTCAGGTTCCCCCCAGGTTAACACCGTTATCTCTGTCAGCATTATTGTTGTTCTATTCACTCTGTTAGTGCCATTAGCTGCAACCTCCATGTTGAGAGCCATGTGCAGACAACCTCTTAATAAGAGATACGCTCTCATTATTGTGTAGAATTCCTTCAAGAAGTGGAAACTGTCCTGTTTCCACTGATGTGTTAAAGGTAACAGTTTCTCTGCCAAACTGAACCCTGGGATCAGGACTGACTAAAGTCCCCGACAATGTGTTGTGATCACAGAGGTGCAAGAACACACACACACACACACACACACACCTCAGCTTCTTGCTGGCGGCCCTCTATGCTCCACTCTCCTGAGGGGCCGTGGAAGGACTCCAGCTTCTGCTTCATGATCATTAGCCACTTCTCAATGTTGAGCAGACTGTCGTGGAAGCTCTCGTGGTCTACGATGCTGTCCTCACTCTCTTGCACCTTCACCTGCAAACAAAAGACAACGATCAGCTCGACAGTCAGTGGCACGGAAAACATCTGAAAGTCCATGCACTGAACTGCCAAGATCTACAATAGCTGTTATTATGCAAACAGTGACTTAACATTCCAATACTGTAACAGATGCTGCACTGCCAGTTTTGTGGAGTACTCCATCACTGTTGACAAAAAAAGCATTTTCAGTCTCATTATGGTCCAGTGATGGGCAGTTGGTGCCATGCCTTTTCGCACGGAGCCAGAAAATCATGCTGGCAGTATGCTGCAGATTAAATCAGGCTTGGTGAGTTTTCACAGGCAAAGTGGAGAGTTTGTGACCAGAAAGTGCCACATTTGGCTTTGTTTACCACAGTGTCCACAGATAGGCCAGACGGGCTTGTTGAAATTTCCACACAGGCTTCTATAATCACCCTCCAACACACTGCCTTCTGCAGCAGGTCAACAGTATTATGTGACTGGTTCCAGGCCACATGTTTTCAATTTAGTGCTAAAAATGGTGCTTTTTATAGTGTTCTAGTTACCAGTGTGATTCAAGCATCTCTATCTAGCGTGGCTGCTATTAAATGAACGTGGGGTTGCAGTGGGTCTATTAGTGTTTTCAATATCTCTGGCCTGATGGAGACCCTGTGAGGTTGAAAGCAGTCAGCAATTTAAACTATTGCTATGCTTGACTAAATAAAGTCTGTTAATAAACCTTTTCTCCCTGTTGGGGCTGAAGAACTTTTCTTTTTATTTTTTAAGATATTTTTTGGGCATTTTTGCCTTTAATAGGACAGGTGAGTGTGTGTGTGTGTGTGTGTGTGGGGGGGGGGGATGCATGCAGCAAAGGGCCACAGGCTGGATTCGAACCCAGGCCGCTGCAGCAACAGCCTTGTACATGGGCACCTGCTCTATCCACTAAGCCGCGGACGCCCCAGAACTTCTCTTTTTAAAACCTGCCAAATGCTGTGCACGTTTTGAGCCAAATTTTGAATATTCAGCACATAAAAAGCTGAATCAGTGGACATATCATTAATTACATTTATGCAACTACATTCAGAATGACAACAGAGCCCCAGTAACTCTGTTACAATACAGCATTAGGTTGGTGCTTCCAGCTAAAGATGTCATTTGTGTTTTATCTTTTTTTTTAATTAATGAATCTGTGCAGATTTTTTGTTATCACATCTGTGTCTCTTCAATTACAGCCTGGGCAAACTGTTAACAAATAAGCCAGATGATTGCAAAGAAAATAAAAAATATATTAAACAAAAAATGCAGCAATTGTATTTCATTGTGCACTTCAAAGTCCTTTTTCAGTGGCATGTGTAAATGTCTGATGATAGTTAAAGTTTATACTGCAAGCTGTCCATATTTATTGTAGAGCTGTGAGAAAAATGGCTCCTGCTTTCAAGTCTTTGAAGGGGAACATTTTAGAGTCTGCTTCCATGTGTTTAGGGAGCACTACTGTGTATGTGAAAACCAGAATTAACCGCCATCAACCAGTCAAGTTGCAATAAGTGTCACAAATTCAGTGTCTGACCAAATGTCTGCCCTTCTGTTACTGAGACATGATGTTGAATATTAAGATGTCACAGTGAAGCTGACATTTGACCTTTTGGATAGAAAATGTTATTATGTCATCATTATGACCTAATATACATTTGTGTGAAGTTAAGTCATAACTAGCATATGAATTCTTGAGTTAGGGCCAAAAACATGTTTTGTAAGGTCACAGTAACATTCGACCACCAAAATTTGATCACTTCATCCTTCAATCCAGGTGGATGTTTGTGCCAGATGTAATTATAGAAAACAAGTGTCGTCGCACACTCTGGCTCCATATGCATTTCTTTAATGCTGATGTTTCCACCTTTGGGCCTTCTTCAAGATCAACAATCATACTAATCTGCTATACAGGCCAAACCTTTGTATACAGACCTCTTCAGAAAACCCACTGCTAGAAATACTTTACCAAGGGCAGACTCTGATCATCCTTTACCATTAAAAATAGTCTTCCTTTTAGTCAGTTTTGCAGATTAAAACATATTTGCAAGAAAACTCATGACTTTGATAGGGATATGAGGGTAATGAAAAACAATTTTCAACAAAGGGGATACAAGAAATCTGTTCTGAATGACGCTGCTACTAAAATAAAAGACAGATCTGGGTTGGATTTCTTAATATATAAACCTACAGTGAAATCAATGTGTTGTTTACAGTATTCTTAAGTGCAGAACAAATAAAGGGAATAATAACAAAACACTGGCATATACTCATATTTGCCTTCTCCCCAGTCAGTACCAGCTTAAGGTATTTTAGTATCTATCTCTGACGGCAACCACCTCTGCGGTTGCTGCAGTCAATGTAATTATAGCTACCGTTGTAATAGTTTCAAACATTCCCACACAGGTAAAGAGATCCCTATAAAAAGGAATGATCTCATGTTCCACTAAATCTGGTATTTAGTCGATGACTTGCCCTTGTGGTGAGTTATATGCTGGAAAGACCAGGAGAGCACTGAAAACTCACATTGCTGAACAAATACGTACTATTAGATGTAAAAACATGAATTATCCAGCAGCAGTTGAATTTTGTTTCCTCTCTAAGATATGGTAGGATTGAGAAGGTAACCCTCTCCCCCAAGTGGAGGTAGTTTGTATGTATTACTTTTCAGGAGAGAACCCTATTGGAGCCACCCTCTGCAAACCCTGTCACCCCATGGACTGAACATTGACTATGATTTCAACTGTTTTCTATGATGTACATCTATTTATTGGATATATAGTTTAAGTTGTTCATGATGTTCATTTAGAGCTGATGTCTTACCTTTTGCTATTTATTTCTTAGTAATCTGCTTAATACTTCTGTATGTTAACATTTTTGCATATGCTGGTCTAAAAAAATATATGTTGACATGAAATGTGGTAGAATATGTAGTGGCTGTTGTCATGTGTTTTGATGACATGTGACTGGCTGCAGCTCAGTTTGGTTTAACGGTTTTGATTTGTTGAGGACTGTTCACAGGACCTCTACATTGTTTTTTCCTCAACCTAATGGTGTAGCATGATCATCTAGTCATTATCAGCCGTGTGACAAAGGTGTGGCCCATATAAAAGATCAGTGTACCTGTGTCTCAAGGCCCAGAGGCTGAAACGTCATCATCAAAATAAAAGAAAGGCATCGGGAGCCAGAGTGTGGGACATTCGTTTTCTATAAACAAGTCTACTACCAGTGATCAGCACCTCATTATAAAGCTTGGTGTGCATTATTTTTACATTTTAAAAATTGTGCCAGATGCAACGAAATTCCCTCCAGGTGCTCCAAAGATATTACGAGCAAGGGACGGACAGACAAACTGAAAACATAATCCCTCTGGCCACAGCTGTTGCCGACTCAGAGGCATTAAAAGTAGAATAAACCCTTAAGTGTCTCCAGAGGGAGCTGTGTGAAGTCTGATAAATGTCCTCAAGTGATTTTACATGAGTCAGCGTCGGCTGAAGACTATAAGTTTAAGAGTATATAAATGTGGAGGTGTAGAGTTAGAGAGAGGTGAACTTACAGACATCTGTAGCCTGCTGCAGGCTAGAGGCACCAGAATACATTAGCTGCTACTAGCATGACACGCCTGAATCTTAGACGGTCAGAGGTTGAGTTGCATTGTGGGTTACATAGGCACCAGGTTTTGACAACAAAGACGAATGTGTGGAACTGCATCTCTTGATCCTTTCATAAAATATTGTCTACTGTGACCACGTTGTGTCCAAAAAAATTAAAATCGGTGGTTTTAAAGCAGTATTAATTCTTTTTTGTTTGGCGTCATACAGTGACCTGCTGCTGCTGGTAACAACGTTTATGAGAGTGCTGAGACTGAGCCAAAACTGTAAAGCTGCAGGCTGTAGCTAAAGCTAAGCTAAAGACAGTACACAGCTTAGGAGAGTTGAAAGGAACTGAGTTGTTACCATTTTTGTGTTGTCACATCACAGTGAGTGACCACATTACACATAGTCATTTCATCCATTGTTATAGGAATACTTCACCCCCCAAATTACCATTAATTTATCAATTACTCGCCCTCTGTTACAATATATTTGTGACGAAACCTTTGTTTTTCTCTCATGCCTCCACAGTGAGTGGAAAATGCAGAAACTGAGAAAATTCTTGATGAATCTAAGTCATAGTCATAACTGCATTTAACAACAGCAAGACTACATCAAAACATCTGTTTACAATCTCTCACACAACTCATGCAGTATAATACAAGCCTCATTTATCCAGTCATACGCTCACTACTTTAAAAACAGACATCTGTTTTCACTGTGGAACTAAACCAAAAGCGACCCAGGACCTGCTAGTCTACTGCTGCCTCAATCAGGTAGTTTGTTTGTATCCTTGTGTGACTTCTGTGTTTTAAAGGGTAGTTTGGCTTAACCAAAGTCACACAGTAACACGCATGAGCTAACTGATTGAGGGAGCAGTAAACCAGCAGCTCACGTGTTCAGTGAGGTAAAATTACTGTTTTTGTCAATGCATTCTGGCTTCGAAAAAGTGTATATAAGTTTCACTTTCAGTTCAGTTCAGTTAAAGGGGCTGTCTGTTGGAAAGGCACTGAGCATATGACTGGATAAATAAGACTTGGATTGTACTGCACGAGTTGTGTGAGAATTTGTAAACAGTTGTTTGCACATTTTACCATAGGTTTGCTGTTGTTAAACGTGGTCACCTATGACTTCAATTCATCACAGTTTTTCTGTTTTTAGACTCTGTGTTCACTGTGGAGGATGCAAGAGAAACAAAGTTTCCTTCACAAATTCAATGTAACACATGGTGAGTAACTGATACACAAATGATCATTCAGGAGGTGAAGTATTCCTTTAATATAAAAAGATGAACTGGTGCAGCTTTAACAACGGATGAAAATGATTCAGAACTTTATCCATTTTAAGGCACTCTCCTGTCTTACCCTAGCTGCCTTGTACAGATGTTTCCAATCAGCATAGAGCCTCTCAAACTGAGTCCTGTTGCTCTGACTGGATGAGACCAGAGTCTCCAGCGCTGTGATATGGGCTTCACAGTCTTCCAGGTCTTTCTGGATCACCTGAAGACAGACAGGACACAGTGTGACAGTGTGACATGAGAAATAACTCAACAATACACTGTGGATCTGCTGTGAACGCTCACTTCAGGCGATACATTATTAGCATTATTTAAAAAATATCTAATCAATACATCCTACGTAGTTCAATATCCAGTATGATATAGCAGCACAATTTTTATAATGAATAAATCACTTTGATAACACTAAAAGCAAACGGTGTTCCCAGTGATTACCGAACCTAAGTTTCAAGGCTCTGAGGTTTGATTCTCATTGTCAGCTAAAATGAACTGAAACCACTGACTGCCTGAAGGTAGCAGAACACGTAACAGCACTACAGCATGCTTTCACACATGACTGTTATGTACAGTCAAAGCATTATTTATGTTGTTCTTAATGGATCCAACTTTAAACATCATTCCATTAAACACCAGTGTCTTTTTACTGCATAAGATAAAGCAGACAATGCAAAAACAGAGTCACTGTCTGATCTTTGCACTGTGGTTATCTACTCTAACAGAGGAGTTGCATTTGATCACTTGATCCAAATTCATCTGCTTAATCTGCTGGAGGCTATGATATGACAGTGTTCCAGCAGACATGTTGGCAGACTGTGGCTTGGCTCTGGTCTGGTCTGGGATTAAACTCACCCTGAACTGGTCTGACTGGCTTTTCTTAGCCAGGATGTCAGGCTGCAGGCCGTCGGCTGCCACCAGTTGGTCCCGGAGACCGGCCAGCTTGGAGCGAATCAACTCATAGGCGTCACCGAAGTCCTTGGTTCTTGAGATTAAGCCCTGAGAGCGGGAAGAATGAATCATTACCTGTGTCGTTACTAAGCCGGTCATGTTTGGACTGTATAGTGAAGCCAGTGTACTCTTTGTTAACCCTTTGGGCCCTAGGCGTTTTTGGGGTATTTTTACTGCCTTTACCTTTAAGCTCATATCACAGTCATTATAAAGGCTACATACACATGCTATATCTTGCTTTTTTCAGGACAATCTGGGCTAACCAGATTTGCCATCATTTCATGTCCTTCTATGTGCCTGTATTTTATATCAATGAAAAAACAAATCTGTGTGACTAAATTCTTACATTTTTACATGTATCTCACCATAGCAAGTTGGAAGAAGACATATTCTGTCATATATGAAGAGGAGAGACTCTCTGGAATCTGGCAATATAAGAACCATGATGGTGGGACATTCTGTCACTTCACAGCTGTCCAAAACATGTGGTTTGTGCCAGGCGGACATGA